>NW_010262712.1:0-3047 GCF_000690775.1 Eurypyga helias
GAGAGCTGGGGGGCTGGTGCCCCATCCCACCGTCTCTCCTCACAGCCCCCCGCTCCTGCAGCGTCCGTGCCTGCTCCATGCTCCATGCAGAGGTGGCTGCTCTGTTTTCTTCAGGGAAAGGGAAAAGGTCCCTTTGCTGAGTGCTGAGCTCGTTTTAAAACATTTACATTAGGGGGGTTGGAGGGAGGAGAAATCCTTGTGTAATGGCTTAGGAGCAAGGGAGCATTCCAAAACCATGACTGCGCGGCCCTTTCCAGCACTAACAGCCTGGCAGCCAAGGCTTCCCAGCCACCCCCCTAAATCCAGCTCAGCCTCTCCGCACCCCCCGTGGCAGTGCAGCCTGATCCCCGGCTGCTTCGCGGGGCGCATCTGGGGAGTGGGAGCGGGACACCGCTGGGAGAAGCGTTCCGGTTGGGAGACCGGAGGTGAGGAGGCAGTGGCTTTGCCTGGCTGTATTTCGCTGAGACCAGTTGCATTTTATTTTCATCTTTCCAAGTGCTTTTTGGTGTCCGAAGAGTTTCAGTTTATGTTCAGCTCCTCCTCAGCTACGTAGTATGGCTAAAGGCTGTGTGGGATTTTACGGACCTTAAACTGAATCCATGTTCCTGACGGCTACAGCTTCTCCAGGGAGACGCTTTTTTAAGTGGAAAATAAGCCGAGTCACTATCTTCCAACAGGTTATTGGGAGCGTTTAACCAGGCACGCCTCCCAGCTTGCTGTTTGCACTGGCGAGACCTATAGACATGAAAAGTAAGGAATGTACTAGCCGATACGGGTTGGCCCTGGGCAGCAGCAGTCAGGCATGGCCCAAGCACAGGCATCACTGAGGCTGTGGCATGTTATTTGAAGCTTTCAGCAAGATGCTTGTGCTCCTGAGTCTGGGAAGGCTGTCACTTCCGCGGGAGGTAAAATAAGAGCATGGCATGGTGTCCTTTGGAAAAGGAGGTAAGGGCAGGCAGCCTCTTCCCACAAAGCACAAGCACTGTTTAGGCTTGTCCAAGCTTTGTTTAGGCTTTAAAATTCTTCTGTTCCAAGTCCCTTTCTCTGTTTTGCTTGTGGATGTTGCTGTGGGATTTAGCGGTGAAAACAAGCCAGCCCAGCCGCTGTGCTCTGGGTCTGGGTCCTTTGGTGCAGCGCTGGCGCGTGCTGGAAACCCAGGCTGGTCGTGCCTGAAGGATGGCTCACGACTTCCAAAATATTTACAGGATCTGAAACTGAAGCAGTGGGTTTGAGCTCTGTTTTTGATGATCGCTCGACATTTGCCCATGGCACATCTAGGTTAGGAGCGAGCTCCAGGCAGCTTTCCCAGGGGGTAAATGCAGATGTTTCCTCAGTGCCGGGAGCGTTGGCAGGAGGATGGGGGGGCTCAGGGCAGCGGGTGCTGGTGTTGCTGGTGGGTGTGGGCCATGCTCTGGGTATCACTGGTTGCTGGCGTGAGTGGGGGCTGGTCTCTGTGCTGCACAGAAATGCACAGCATGGCCTGCCCCGGGGAGTACGTGACCAGCGCCGCTTTGCTCATCTCCAAGCCGTGATCCCCCCGCGGGGTCCGAGCCCGAGGTCTGCCCTGGCCATTGCGTTTCCCTTTGGCATCGCCCTTTGCTTCAAGACCTGTTTGGAACTTTTTTATGCTTCTGTATGTCCCCTGATGCCCAAGAAACACTTGTCCTGTGCTCCCCTGGCTGTGATTTGGAGGTCTCAGCGAGTTAAATTCCCCTCGATGGGCATACCTGTCACATCTTACTTTACATATTTACTTTCTTTTTGATGGCACCAGCAATTGTCATACCAGATAAAACCATTTCTGCTGCCAAACACCGCTGTGGGGCTTTCTGCTGCTTATGCAAGGGGCCCGTGTGCCTCTGCCGCTCTGTCCCCCCACTCCTTTGACCCCCTTCGGATTTAACTGGGGTCAGCTGCTGCCTCGACACACACTTTAGTGGCTCTTGCTTTCCTGGGGTGCCCCTCTGGGGCCCCATCCCCAGCAGCCTCGTGCGCGCCGGGCCATGTTTAGAAGTGGAGACGGATTGTCCTTGGCTGCACTGGTTAGGAAACATGTCCTCTGTTCTCTGCTGGTGTTTCATGCTCTCTGGATGCTGCGAGGTCCCTTAGGTCTTGTCCCTGTTATGTGTTGCGCAGCCCGAACCCGAGGCGTGTGTTTTGGGGTTACAGAAATCCAGTGAGGTGCCCGGTCTGTGCTGCATCAGCCCAGCCCCTTCCCAAACGAGCTAAATCAGAACAGTCCAACCCAGCGCTTGGATGCTTTTGTTCGTTAAACCTTCGGGAAGTTGCGTGGAGCTGAAGACACAGCAGTGCCGGGAAGATCTCGGTCTGTTCCAAGAGATGGTTTTCCTTCTGTGGTTGTGTCGCGGTGCCGGGGGTGACAGGGCTGCGTGTAGGGCTGCTTGTTCCCAGAGCCTCGGATCCGGTGGAGCGACCAGAATGCTGCTGGGGCAGGGAAGTGTTTTCTGATCATCCGACAGCGTGTAAGGAGATGCTTGGTGGTAGCTCTGCAAGGCAGGAACACGAGCCCCGGGTCCGGGGCCGAGAGCTGCTGGAGGCTTGACTCTCCTCACTCCGCTCTCTGCGCATCCAGGACACGGGGGTTTTGTCCGGAGTGGGATGTCTGCCAGGCCCGGGGGCTGCGGGGAGCTGGCTCTGCCACGCAGGCAGCGCTGAGGGGGGTGTCCCTGCGAAAGGGCTGCTCGCAGCGTGGCTCCAGCCCTACCAGCCCTGCCCAGGCGTTGGGGTTGTGCCTCCGGCCAGGGCTGTGAGCAGAGCCGAGATCCAGCTGGTTTTGCTGGTGAGTGGGGCGATGGGTGCGGCCGCCAGCAGCAGCGCAGGGGATTTCTGCTGTAGAATAACCACACACCCCCCTCCTCCCCCCCGTTGGCTCAGGGAGCTCGGGCCTCGCCAAGGGGGTTCACCAAAAGATTTCAGTCCCTGTTGCGATTCCTCCAAAGCGTTAACATCTTTCTCTGCCGTTTCCTGAGATCCTGTAGCAGAGGATGATGGGCGCATCCTGCTGCCAGAGGAATTCCCCGTTTCCT
>NW_010262712.1:3142-4974 GCF_000690775.1 Eurypyga helias
GTCCTGGAGCCCTGGCTGCTTTTATGGAGATGGCTTTAGCATAGCTGCTTGGGAAGTAGAGAGCAGTGACTTGGTTCCCTTGTGCAATTCCTTGGCATGCAGGAGGAGCTGCCTGCTCAGGATTGGGCTGGTGCCGGCCGCGGTGGCACAGACTGAACCCACTCAGGGCTGTCCTGTGTTGGCTCAGCCCGGCGGAGTTTGGCAGTGCCGCTCCATGGGAGGGGACAGCACAAAGTTGCTGCTCCCTTTTGTTATCCCTGTGAATGAGCAGGAGGAATCTCCAGTGAGGCGCCCAAAGTGCTGCTCACACCCGAAAACTGCGGCTGCTGTACGGGCCAGGCTGGGCACTCTTTTAACTCAGGGTTGGTAACAGCAGAGTTTAAAATCTGAACTTCCATGTCTGATGTGGGCAACTGTGTCCTTTTAAACATTTGTCCTGCTGGCAGTTGTAGTAAAGCTATCCCCCTGGAATTGTCTCCACGTTTCCCACTCTATTTTATCCCCCCATGATCTGGGAACAGCGCAGGGTCCTTTGCATCGGGCACCCGGGGACTGGCCTCGTCCTGCTGAGTGATGGGGTATCCCCTGGGAGAGGAGCAGCCCTGGGAGAGGAGCCAACCTCTCCCCGAGCAGAGGGTCCCCGGCATCTGGCACTGGTGTTGTGAGGGCGAGGACATGGACAGGGACAGCCCAGCCGGCCGCTGACCACTCGGTGCTCACGGCCTCCTTGCCCCACTCTCCTCTGCACACCAGCTCTGGATTAGTAATGGGCTATTTCTGGGCCGCTCTCATGAGTAATGGAATGAATTGTGTTGAGATTTTGGGTGGAGGCGGTGCCTCTGCCCGCTGAGTCACGGGCTCCACGCTGCGCTCGGGAGCTGCCAGGGCCTGGAGCCGTCCCAGGCCAGGGTGGACACTGGCGGGCGTGGGAAGGAGCTCTGGGTGCCGTGGCCCTGCACGGTTTGGACCATCTGCCGCCCTCCCCGTTCACGGCGGGTGGGCAGGGGTGTCAGCAGGCATGCGGGGCTGGCTGCAGCACCGCGCTGTGCCACTCCAGTTGGTTTGGGGTTAGGAGCGATGCCCGGCAGACATGGCGCATCTCTGTCCGTCTGGGAGTGGGTGTTTGTCTCCCCGGGCATCCGCTGCTCCTTGCCTGTCTCCGTCTGCGTTGTGTGGATGAGATAGCGGCGCGTCCCACGCCACCTTTCTCCTCCCTCTGAGATAGGGAGACGCTTTGCTGTGGGCAAAAGAACTTTTTGTCGAAGTCAATAACTTGTTTGCCCACGGGCTCTCCTTCTCAGTGATGACAGCTGGAGAGGGGATGAGCCTTTCGTGAGACGAGACGGGTTTGCAACAGGGATGATGTGTTTTTTGTGTCCCCAAGGATGTGCTGTCCTCGAGAGCTTTCCCTCCTCAAGTGGGCAGGAGACAGCAGGCTCCTCTGGCCCTTTTATCTGGCTCCATAGCCCAAACACCATGTCTCCTCAGGATGAGCTCCCATGGGGATGCGGGTGTGCCTGTCCCAGCTGGGACAGGCAGGAGGGTACAAGGAAAGGGGCCGGGAGCCATCCCAGGGGTTTCCCCTCCGCACTCAGCCCTCAGTAGTGGGACCCTTTGGGTACTTTAGGTTTTTTCCCTCAACATTAGGCTTTCAGGGATGTGCTCGTGCTCTGTACAGACATGGTGCTCCCCTGGGAAGTGTGATTGATGCCGAGGCTCCTGGTTGAGGAGCGCCAGATCCTGCCTTGTCGGCTGTGGGTCCTCGCTCTTCTCACGAGTGCCGGGTTTCGTTTTTATTAATGACTTGACAGCACTCAGCAGTAACGAACCAT
>NW_010262712.1:4986-5718 GCF_000690775.1 Eurypyga helias
AGTGCTTGTAACCTCCAAGGGTCCAGGGCTGGGTTTGGGTGAAACCATTCTATCTCCTGCCCCAACCACAGGGTCGGTTGGGCAGTTGGGTTTGTGAGAGCTGGGATGGTCCCTGAGACTTCCCGGGGGTTTGCGTCCTGCCGCGGGGAGGTTTCCCCAGGCGGGAGCTCAGTATGGGTGAGAGGAGCGCTCTCCAGGCTGCTTTTGAAATGCAGGTCAGCCCTGAGTCTAATTTCTTCATCCTTCACTTGCAGCTAATTATGATGCAGCTTTACTGTGTTTTTTCTATTTTCCTCCCTTTTCTGTTGGTACAGGGCGGGTGTGATCACCCGGGAGGGGACAGGGACAGGGTCCAGGCTGTTAAGGCTCCTCAGTGCCCTGGTTAAATGCAAAGCTTGTGATTCCAAGTACAACTTCCCCCTTCCAGTCCTTTTGCCCCAGGCAGAGGGGGTTTGGAGAGCAGCCGGACTTGCTGGGGGACATGGAGCATCCCTGCCCCCCTGAGCTGTTTTCTGGTCCCCCCAGCTGCAGAGGAGCATGTGCCTTTCCTGGGATGCAACCCTGTGCCATCGGTGCGCGTCCTGCCCAGGATTTCTGCGGGGACAGAGGGTGGGTGACGTGCTGCGGGTGTGCAGGGAGCAGGTCGGGCTCTGCGGGCTGAAGCATGTGGGAAGCTGGGGGGGGGGATTTGGGGCCCAAGGTCGGCGAGGGCTGGGATGCCACCACCGGTGA
>NW_010262712.1:5752-6564 GCF_000690775.1 Eurypyga helias
GTGGGTATTGGGGGCCCAAGGTCGGCGAGGGATGGGACCCCACCACAGCTGATTTTCCTATGCCTCGTTCAGACGAGGCAGGCGCATCGTGACATCGGCCTGGGCGATTCCCAGGCTCGGCTGTAATCTGCCTTTGAAACTCCAGGATGCAAAGGCAAGGTTTTACTTGCAGGACCGCGTCCTTTTTTCCTGGGGCAGAAAGCAGCCTGCTTTCCTGTGGGATTTTGGCTCTGCTGAGTGATGGCTCCCCCTGCTGCCGGTGCCAGCGTTGGCTCTTGGCAGTTGTGTGGCAAAGGCCCCTTTGTCAAACGGGCTGGGACGAGGCCAGCCCGGTGCTGGGTGCCAGGCGCACAGGTCGTGCTCGCCCGGCCCTCCGAGAGCTCGGCTTGGCGCATTCCAGCTGCTGATGGGATTATCTGGGAGCTGGTGAGCGTGCCTGGGTGAAACCCAGGGTACAGTTTCTGCCCTGAAGAATTTATAATCCCACATAAAACCAGCGTGAGACAGAGGTTCTCCAAAATCTCCTTTTGCCTGGGGTGGGGACATGGTGAGGGAGCCCAGTGCCAGAGGGCCTGGCTGGCCGGGGCAGGAGCCGTGCTGCCGCTGATGGGATTATCTGGGAGCTGGTGAGCGTGCCTGGGTGAAACCCAGGGTACAGTTTCTGCCCTGAAGAATTTATAATCCCACATAAAACCAGCGTGAGACAGAGGTTCTCCAAAATCTCCTTTTGCCTGGGGTGGGGACATGGTGAGGGAGCCCAGTGCCAGAGGGCCTGGCTGGCCGGGGCAGGAGCCGTGCTGCCCACGGGGGGG
>NW_010262712.1:7030-7574 GCF_000690775.1 Eurypyga helias
GGCAGCCATCAGGAAGAAGCTGGTGATCGTGGGGGATGGTGCCTGCGGAAAGACGTGTCTGCTCATCGTCTTCAGCAAGGACCAGTTCCCCGAGGTCTACGTGCCGACGGTGTTCGAGAACTACATTGCCGACATAGAGGTAGACGGGAAGCAGGTAAGGTCTGTCGCGGGGTGCTCCTGTATTTCTGGGTCACCCTGATGCTGCCCCAGTTTGAGGAAGACCAGAGCTATGACTGAGGAAGATGAACGTGCTTGCTCCTGGCCGCCCAGCCGTCTGCGAGCCGTGAGCCATGTCCCTCTGCCCTCGCAGGTGGAGCTGGCCCTGTGGGACACGGCGGGACAGGAGGACTACGACCGGCTGCGGCCCCTCTCCTACCCGGACACAGACGTTATCCTCATGTGCTTTTCCATCGACAGCCCGGATAGCCTCGGTAGGGAGCGGGGGGTGGGATGGGGGTGGTCTGGGGCTCCCCCAGGGCTGAGTGCTGCTGCTAAATCTTCCACGGGTTTGGGAAGCCCCTGTGCTGCCCCTCTGGGGGATGCC
>NW_010262713.1:0-1793 GCF_000690775.1 Eurypyga helias
CCACGCCAGGCTCTGCCGGTTCCACAGTGGATCTCGCTCCTTGGCCGGCTGCCCTGTGCCGTAACCCTGGATTTTGCCGAGGGTGATGGGAACCAGCGGTTCTGTAAAGCTCCGCTTCCCGGAGTCATGTGACAGGACAAGATTTCTGGGGTTTGTCTCACAGCGAGAAGCGCCTGCAGGCAAAATCTGGAGAGCACGGCCCCCCTCCCCCCACATTTGGGGGGTTAGAGCCAACAATAAGAAACTAAAACTGGATTGTTTTCTCGGACTCCAAGTGTTTTGCATTCTGGGGCTGGATGAACCTGTGTTTCCAGCCCCGCTGAGCCCAGGGTGCCTGTGATGGCAGCGGGGTGCTTTCCATCGGACAGGAGTCACGTGCAGAGGGAGAGTTGGGGGAGAAACATCACCCCACAGCCAGAAAGGATGACCCGCCAGCGGAGCCTTGGCAGCTCCCGCAGCACCATCCCAGCCGTCCTCCCTGTCCTCTGGGGCTTGAGGCTTGGGATGGGTGGGCTTCACAGGTTCATTTAACTGGCGAGGGGGAACAAAAGTCCTACAGACACGGAAAGGATGGGGCTGAGGCGTCTCTGTCCTCGTGGGGGAGGTGAGAGGTTTGGGGCTCAGCCTGTGGTAAGGGAGATGCACGTTTTGCTGCCTGCAAAAGCTCCTCAGCCGCAGAGGCGCCGGAGCGCCGGGCTGCAGTGCTCTTTGCACCGCCCGAGGCTTGCGTTGCTTCCCCTGGCCCAAATCTCTCTGCGGGTCCCTGGCTAAGGCCCAAGGACGTGTTTGTGCCTTTCGGGGATCTTCCACCTCAAAGCTGACCCCGGAAACAGGGATTTTTCCCTCATGAGGAATTGTTTAGTCACTGTGTGGCCAGAGCTGCTGCTGAAGCTTCTTCCCAAGAGGGGCCTTCTCCAGCCGGAACACAGGCTCCAGGGGCATTGGCCATGGTTTTTATTAGTGGCCTTTCTACAGCAACTCATAGCACGTCAGGGGAAAGGGAGCGGGCAAAGGGAAACCCTGTCCCTCCCCAGCAGCTGCTCTTCATGCTGGGGTCTTCCCAAATGCCCAGCTGCGATGGGATCCTGGCTTCCAGCAGGGATCCTGGGCGGAGGATATGGCCCTGGCAGAGGTCAGACCTGGGGGTAGTGACCAGTCTCTCCTGCCCGTCTAATCTGGGCCCACAGGGAAGCTGAGGGGGACTTTTTACAAGGGCCTGTAGGGACAGGACAAGGGGTAACGGGTTTAAATGGAAAGTGGGGAGGTTTACATTAGATATCAGGAAGAAGTTCTTCCTGGAGAGGATGGGGAGGCACTGGGACAGGTTGCCCAGAGAAGCTGTGGATGACCTGGCCCTGGAAGCGTCCAAGGCCAGGCTGGATGAGGCTTGGAGCAACCTGGTCTAGTGGAAGGTGTCCCTGCCCATGGCAGGGGGTGGCACTGGATGGTCTTTAAGGTCCCTTCCCACCCAAATTGTTCTGTGATTCTGTGATTTGGGTCATCTGAGGAGCAGGAACCGGGAGAGCGCTGGCTCCGTGCCCTCCCTCCCCAGGCAGAGCTGGCCCCATGAGTGCAGCAGGAGCTCTGCACGCTGTGCTGGGTGGGGGCTGTGAGCTGTGGGTCCTCCAGACCCCGGCACGATCCGCGTTCCCCCCCGACGCAGAGGAAATGCCTGCAGGCAGCGCTGGCTCTGCTGCGCCGCGTTGGCCCCATCTGGGCTACACGTGTGGGTCGGCGCCATGCCTCGAGGACCAGCAAGGGGCTCTGCGACGTGTCCTGCCGCCTCATGCTGG
>NW_010262714.1:0-1150 GCF_000690775.1 Eurypyga helias
TTTTTTTTTAGGGTTTTTTCTCGCTATAGGAGGAGGTCTGGTGTGAAGAAGGGTCAAGCATGGGTACCTGGTTAACCACTGCCCACTAGGAAACCTCTCGCAACGCGAGCTCGGGCTCGTCTGCGGGTTGTGAGGACTGTCCCCTGATCTGCACCTCACGCGCCCGTTCTTCAGAGCAAGCTCTGAGTACAGAGGCGGAAGTCTTACCAGGCACGGGTTTCTGGTCTCAAACACCATGTCCTGCCCTCTAGGAACGGGAAAAAAAGAGAAAAAAGAAAAGAAAAGGGGGCGGGGGGAAGAAAAAAAAGAAAAAAAACCCAAACCACAAGTAATACTGAATTTAAGTCAATGTATACCTCCAAAATACTGAAAACACCCCAAATCAAGAAAAGACAGAATTTGCGTTCTCGGTGAAATATCTTTAAACCTATCTGACAAGAACCAAGTCAGAAAAAAAGACTAACATAACTCGGAGTAATATTCATACAGCTACTAAGCATTATGGAATAGCATGCATTAATATTGTACGGTTATCTTACATCACCTACATCAGAAGGTTCTGACAGACAGCGAAGGCTACCGGTGTAGAAAAATCTTACTTCAGAAGAGCAATATAATACAGATTTCACAGGCACTACATTTTAATATATCAGGTATTATGCTGGTTTTCTTATAATTCTTTCTGTCCTAAAGCTGGCATCGTAACAATGACCGAAAAGGCAAGGATCGAAGTAAACGGAAAGTAGGTACCAAAGTCGATATATTCTTTTCTTTTTTCCCATAGGTTAGTGCATAGTTTCCATGCAGATAGACACTGCTATGCATTTACATCGTTGGAAAGCAGAGTGAATTGAGCCCAAGTTGTCACATTTTTGTAAATCATTTTGCCAGCCTGTAATAGCACCATGTAATGGATTTGCATTAAACATCAACTTGATTTCGGAATCGGTGACACAGTATCACTACAGTCAAGTGCTATGGAATAGCTTCAATGTTACCTGCTCTAGGTCAAAGCCATTTTCATCCCACTGCTTTTTTGACTGGGAAAACCAAAAGGAAAACGCCCTCGATGCTAATCAGACTGTTGCGCAGCCTTGGACGCGGCGGCGGCACGGCCGGGTTTGCTGCCGGAGGGAACGGCCTCGACCGC
>NW_010262715.1:0-16134 GCF_000690775.1 Eurypyga helias
ATTAAATAAATTAAGTATACTAATTCAAATTTAAATTTGATTTGATGCAAAACTAAGCATGTTATGTTTTCCAGGCAGAGTGTTTTCTTTGAGGATGCTGAGCACAGCATAGGTACTTCATCTGGAGCACTAGGAATCCTTGGGTATTTCAAGGGATAAAAATGATGGAAAACTCAAGTAAAATGGATTCTCCAACCATGCTGAAAAGCCACTTCAATTGTTGCGCTTATAATCACTCTGGATCTGGCCAGTACTGAACTCATGTCCGATAAGCCTGTCTTGGGGAGGAAGCCGAATTCTGCAGGTGCTCCCGAGTTCCTTTGCTGTCCTCTCCAGCATTCCAGGATGTTTAGCACTAGTGCACCGAGGGCTGCATACAAGTAGATTCCATAGTTTGCACCATCAAGAAATACCATGATGCAGGACCATCTGAGAGCTTCTGTATGAATCAACCTGAATCCAGGCAGGGTGTCACTCAGATGTCTTCACCATACATTCCCATTTCTCGGTTCATCATGCAAAAGTATTTGAGGTCACATTGCAGAGAAGGGTCTCTGATGTGCTAAGCTTTTTTCCTCATACCGTGGCTAGACTGCCCATTTTAAAATAACATACGGAGAGAAGTGTGTCATTCAGATTGTGATATTATGTGCTTTTCTCATAATCACAGAAAATGTTTTTGGGAAAAAGAAGAGCAAAGTCCTATTCTGAAGAAACCTTCTGTCAGAGGCAGTGTCTGAGGTCCTTTTTCTCAGAGTATCATTCCTACCATGCCAGAGATAGGAAAGATTTATTTTTTATACCACTGGATTTGAGTTTTTGTTTGTAATGCACTTAGGCACTTAGAAAGTCACCAAGCACTGGAAATCTACCGCATCTAGAGATGAGGTAGGCAGAATGTTTGGGCATTAATTTCTCAGATTCTGAGTTGATGGGTCATCTTTGCACTCTCAGGAGTAACCTAATGACTAGACTTCTGCCAGAAAGGATTTTTTTCAAATAGGTTGAACTGCTGATACCAGGTATGTAGTACATACATTCATAGTTTCCTTCACAATATTATCTGTCATTGATTTCCTTCCTCTTCTTTTGCTAGGTTGGCCTTTTTGCTTTTGACTTTTGAATACAAATCTAAAACTTGTGTCGGGGTGTTTGGTGTTTAGGATCTGTAGCTGTTGAGAGAGCAGTCTGTGGAACTCATATCTTGTTACAATTTTAGAATACTGGGCTCAGTGATCCAGACAGTCTTTTAGTACTATTTTGTATAATTCTAAGACCTTTTAGCCACTTCAGATCATATTTCCACCCTGTAGTACCTTTCTGTTTTCCAGGCTGAACAAGCCCAACTCTCTCAGCCTGTCTCCATAGCAGAGGTGCTCCAGCCCTCTGAGCATCTTCGTGGCCTCCTCTGGACTTGTGCCAACCGGTCAATATCCTTCTGATGTTGGGGGCCCTAAAGCTGGATGCAGCACTCCAGGTGGGGACTCACCAGAGTTGAGTAGAGAGGAAGAATCCCCTCCCTCGCCCTGCTGGCCACACTTCTTCTAATGCAGCCCAGAATACGGTTCGCTTTCTGGGCTGTGAGCTCACACTGCCAGCTCATATCCAGCTTCTCATCAACCAGCACTCCCAAGTCCTTCTCCACACGGCTGATCTCAATTCACTCATAGCCTAGCGTGTATCCATGTTTGGGATTTCCCCAACCTTGCCCTTGGCCTTGTTGAACTTTATGAGATTCGCTTGGGCTTATGTCTCCATCCTGTCAGGGTCTCTCTGGACGGCATCCCTTGTGTCTAGAGTATCACACACACACTCAGGTTGGTTTCACCGGCAAACTTGCTGAGGATAGTCCCACTGTCCATGTCCCCAGCAAAGACGTTATATAATACTGGTCCCAGTATGGACCCCAGAGAGACCCCACTCAGCACTATTCTCCACCTGCACAGTGAGTGTTGACCACAACTCCTTTGAGTGCAACCATCCTTCCAATTACTTATCTGCCAAGTGGCCCATTGATCTAATCCATGTCTCTCCTTTTTAGAGACAAAGGTGTGTGGGACAGTATCAAATACTTTTGACCTTTTTAGAGCTGGTAATAACTTAGAAGTAATGTTTTGATTTTGCAAATTAAACTAATTTTGTATTTTTCAATTAACTTTCTTAGATGGTGTCTAATCTTTTCAGAAGCTAATGTGAATGTTGTCTGTTGACATCTTTATGCTGGCATTTTATATAAAGTCTTATCTAGTAAGCTTGTATATTTTGAAATGGAAGCACACATTGTATGAAGTGAGATGTTATATGGACTTCATTTTTGTTTAGCAAGCTAATACTCAGTT
This sequence comes from Eurypyga helias, assembly GCF_000690775.1. NCBI lineage: Eukaryota > Metazoa > Chordata > Aves > Eurypygiformes > Eurypygidae > Eurypyga > Eurypyga helias. The sequence goes on from NW_010262715.1 coordinate 2,340, forward strand.
GATATATAGTTTCACCTATTCTGAATATTATTTTAGAAATACTTGGAAATAATAAGGCATTCTTCGTACTTAGCAGTTACCATATGCTGCTTTCTCCCACTTACAAAAATTACATTTGTAGTATACAGCATGTCATTTCACTCTGCCTTTCCCTGAATGTTTAAGTACAGTTTAACTCCGTATTCTACTGCAGCTGTACAAATGTTGTCCAAAAGAACAGTTTTCACAATTTCTTATAATTTTTAAAGGTGGATAATTATGCTTATGAGATACTGAATTAGTAACAGCATTTAGGGTGGCTTATGCTAACATTTTGTATAAAAATTATACAAGTAAGATCTAACTGGATTCTATTACATCTTAGTATTGTTTTCAGCTTCTTACAAGATTTTTTTATATAATATTTTAAACAGCTTAATATGAAGTGGTATCTTCTGGCATTTACAAAACAGCTATTGAAACAAAGTTTACATACAGTAATGTAAGGAGCCTCTGGTTGCAGGCTGAAGAACTATTAGTTGTGTACATCATTTACTTCAGTGCACAGAGCAAAATTTATAATGCTTTCTTATATTCTTTATTTGTGACTTTCTTTTTTTAAAGAAAATTATTTGTAATCTTTATTTTTCTTTATACCTGACAAGACACAATCATTGGAAGTATAGCTAAACACTTATTTAGTAAAATCTGCTCAGTACCTGGAGGGCTGTGGTGGGCTGACCCCAGCCAGCAGCCAAACACCCACCCAGCCTCTTCCTCACTCCTCTCTCCCACAGCGTGGGGATGAAATAGACGAGGGCAAGAAGACTCATGGGTCAAGATAGTGACAGTTTACTAGGGAATATAACAGCTGTTCGCACAAGCAAAGCACAAACTGGAATTTATGCACTCCTTCCTATCGCAGGCAGATGCCTGGCCACTTTCTGGGAAGCAAGGCCTCAGCACATGTAATGGTTGCTTGCACAGAGAAGTGTCATGACCACAAATGTCCCACCTTCCTCCTCATCTCCTGAGGATTTATTGCTGAATGTGACATCCTGTGGTGTGTATGAGTCAGCCATCTTGGCTATAGCCACTTCCAACCACAAGCCCACTCTTAGCCTGCTTGCAGTTGCAGGAGGAAAGGAAGCATTAGCACTCTGCAAGCACTGTTCAGAAAAACAGTGGTGCGTTATCAGCACTATTTTGGCCACAGATGCAAAGCACAGCCACATTCAGAGTGCTATGAAGAAATTTTCTTGTTTCTCTCATCGGTAGTTGTTTTTTGGCACACCTTCATGCTTTTCTCTGCATTTTCTTCACAGCAGCATCTCCAGTTCGCAGCTGAGTCTGTTTCATTGCCATTTCATACCCTGTGTATCCACTAAATGATCCATGGTTAAGTGACTAGAGTTGACAGTGATGGACTTCAGAGCTAAGACTGCACTCAGGCTTAAGAACGGCAGAGTTCGCATCACTGAGTTTTCCTTTCAGGTTGTCTCCACCAGTTAAATTCTATTACTTTTGAAGGTTTATCTGCAGAACGAGGGCTAACAACTTCTTTTTAGGAAGAAAATGTTGGGTGCTAGAGGATTTGAATTTGTGCTGGTCATCCCCTTCACAAAGACTTTACATCGAATCTTCTGCTTGAGGGCTTTAGTTTGTGTCCTTTCAGGCCCAAAATAAAGGCCTAGCCTCCCACTGAATGCACTATGAAAGCCAGAAAATTGAAAGTATGTAGCCTAACAAGTTTTATTCTTTTTAAGATAGGCAGGTCTTTGAACAATGTGTGAGCTTTGTTGCTCCAAACATGTCCAGCTTTTGCCCAAAGAACTGACATAAATAATACATGTAAAAATGATCACAGTTTGTCAGCTACAAACTTACATTAAGGAGGCAACCAACCCAGCACAATCAAATTAAATGGCATTGGTTCGCTTTGTGTACTTCACTGTACTGGGTCTTTTGTCTTTGCCTGTTAGGTTTCCTCATTAGGAAAGACTTTTTCCATTCTGTTAAACTAGGACATAGGATGCTGCCCACATTAAGGAAATTAAAATTAGTAGCTAGCATCGAAAAGTTTCCAAGACCTCACTTTAGAGTCCTGAATTACACGGGATGCTCTTGTGTGAGATCTGTCCTCTGCTGAAGTCTAGTAAGATTATTCTGATAGTTTCTCCATTTTTTTCCCCTCACCGTTTTACTAGATGCAAAGTAGGAAGTAGTGTCCTTTCTTACTGTCAGTATAGATAATTAACAATAAGACCATCTTTAAGATGTTAATAGTAGTGGGGAGTACTCTAAGTCCATTGAATTTTTCAGAAAGGGGATATATATTCGGATGTCAAACAGGGTGGAATATAGCATTTTGCCACAAAAATAATTTGCAGTTAGTTTTGAATCATTTACAGCAATTGACCCTGAAATAACCCTTCCTGACATTTTTTTCCTTGTGTATGTTTTGAATTGTTCTTCACATGAAAACGTCATAAGCTGTGTGTTCCAGGTTTGTTTATATTTCTAGAAATTTCCAAATTCTTTTTCTTATTGTCAGTCTTGCAAGGACTTTCAGGCTGTCAGCAGTGAAAATTTTGAGATGCCTTGTCTACTGATGATGAATTGTTTTGTCTGTTGGCTGCCATAGTCAGATCTGAGTATTCATTTTGCTATAAAAATGTGTGTGAAGTATAGGGCAGTGTATTCACTTCTGTAAATCCAGATATCTTGAGACTTTTAATGAATGTATATGGAGGTTTTCCTGCATGAGCAGTTAAGCTTTTTAGATAAATCCAAAAGCTTGAGATCCATTTTAGACAGGAGAAGATGATTTAATGGTTTTTTTTCTGGACTACTTTTTGAAAAAAATTACCTCTTAAGCAAGGATCTTGCCTGCATTTGAGGATTACAAATAATATTCTGTGGTAACACTGCTTTTGTTGAAGGAGAAATAACTGCTAAGACTTACTCTGTGCCTCCCTTTATTTCATAAAATTAGTAGCTACAGCCTGTACGTTTAGAAATACAGGGTTTTTTTGTGCAGTAGTTCTAAATGAATGCATCCTATACTGCTGTAATAAACTCCTACTAGCCTTCATAGTCTTCTTATCTCATTCTACAAAACAAAATCTTAGACCTGTCCAGGTGACTTTAGTGGGACATTGGTTCTACCCTGTTGTTTAGCAAAGATCCCCAAGTATTGTGGCTCTAAAATACATTGTTATAATTCCAGAAGATTTTTGTGTATTTTATAAATTTATACTTGCTGTTTGGTGTGGTTATATCACGTTGTTTCCAGTAGTCTTATCCTATATTGTATTTCAGGTTTTCAATAAAGGATATTAGTTCTGTCCAATTAATTTACTTCCTTCATATTCTCTTGGGTCTTGAAAGATGAGGCCCAGCAAGCTTTTGCAATTAGTGAAGAATCCAGCTGGACATTGTCTCTGCTTTGTAACAATGAAAATGTTCATATGTGACATGGCTTTGAAGAGGATTCTTCATATAAGAGGTCTGAACATCCGAATATGATTTTTTTGATCGGCTCTAAAAAGAACCCTTTGAGTGAAGCAGTATATTCCCAGTGTGCAGAAAAAGCATGAAGGTGTGTCAAAAAAAACCCAAAACCCAAACAACAACAAAAAAACCCACCAGTGTGAAGTTTATTCCATTATTCCTATTAATTTTTTTTTTTTTTTTAAACTTAGTCTTTATTTGGCTGCTGGTTTGACTAGTAAATTCTCTAGATACTGGCTAATTGGTTAATTGAATATCAAAATTACTTGCTTTAATTCTCTGTCTCTATGTGTTCAGTGTTGCAGCCAGTTGTATGAGCATTGTTTTCAAATTCTATTTATTACTATTTTATATCAGCTGGGTTTTCTTGGAGTGCTAAAATTATGTTTGAGCATTTCCTTCTTACTCTTTTTTTAGCAGTTTCAGATACCCAGATACTACAGCTGCACTTGACAATTTCTTGCTCTTTATTCTTAATTAGATTTGTTGTTCTTTATTCTTAATTAGAAAATTTTGTCCCCTGTGTTCTAGTTGACCGTAATTTTCTGTAACTCTTAGAGAGGTCAGTGAGTGAAAATGGGATCTACTGAACATGCTTGTAAAAGACCTTTGAGAAGACTGACCTGTCCAATCTGAATGATCGCTTCAGCAAAAGCTGATGAAGATTTCTATGGCACTTTAATTAGCTATACAGGTTGTCACTGCTTTCGGACTGAATTTGTCTACTGAGGTTTTGCTAACCTTTTTTTAAGTGATATCTTTTATTACACACTGTCATTTTACCAAAGTATTTTTGTTCTTTTTGTCTGGAAGCTTTATCATTTTAATTATTTATGCACGTAAGCAAAATGAGAAGAAAGAAAATTGGAGCTCTGGTTGGAGATTAACATAGATGAAACATATTTGCCACATAAAATTACCAAGAAATTGGAATTCTTTAGTTATAACAGATTGTGTTGGAGTAGCTTCAGTTTCTGGAGATGATGTGATTAGAATACTGTAATAAAGTTTCCATTACAGTGCAATCAATTCACAGTGTTTGAAGCACATTTTATTCTTACAAAGACATTTAATCAAAAGAATAATTCTTAGGTGAAAATAAGAACAGAAAGAGCTTTTCTGTACGGATCCCTTCATTAATGAAATATATTGCTGTTTTATATTTTGCTAATAATGGAAAGATAAATTCCAGGTAGTGTGCACTATGAATGTGAATGTTGTAAGAAAGACACAAAATACACTTGAATGAAAGAACACCCATGGTAGCAGAATCAGAACTTATTGCTAGGCACATTGTCTTAAAAACAAACATTTGTTTCCACTGTCCTACACAGCTAATCAGAATGTGGATTAATCTTGCTAGAGCAAGAAGACCAATTCACATCCACGCTCCAGCCAAAAAAGTAGACTGTTGGGCATTGCAATAGCCCTTCCCTGGCTTCTCTTTGCATTTCACATCCGCTCTGAAGAGAAGGACAAGGGAGCCTGTCTTGAGACAGGTCCTTGTCCAAAACCCCTGTGAGCCGTAGAGGATGAATTACGGTCAGTCCACATCAAATTGTAGCAGTGGATCCTGCTGAGAGTGAAACTGTAATGTTACGAGCAGTGGATCACAGCTTAGAAACCGGCAGTGAGGCTTCCTGTGTAAGACTGTTGTCCAAGATGTTCTAAGCAGGAGTCTAATTCAGCCTTCTCAGTATCGCCTGGATCAGAGTACCCTGAAATGCTGAGCAGAAGACAAGTTTTGTTATTTCTTCATTCTTTCCACAACTCTTTTCTGCCACTTCTGTGTCATCTACAGGGCTATATTCCCTTTACACAAAGACAAGAGAAATGTTGGATTAAACACCTGTGCTAATGTAGCCAAGTGCTCATTTCCTTTGCTAATAAAATTTCATCAGCAATGCAACTAGAAAAGAAGATGTACCATTGTTCTTTGATTTTTTTTAATCCAAAAGACTAGTCTTGTAGAAACGTGTTGTTTAAACAGAAACTTACTGCAGAGTAGCATGTGTATCATAAATAAAATAAAACTGTGTATAAAAACTTCATGCCAGTTAAAGAAGTACAACATTATCATACCTAACCCACTGCTAAAAAGTGAAGAGATTTCTGTACTAGAGGCAGGGGGCAAGGCTTGTCAAAAGATCTTGGGATCAATCTGCTGCTTAAAATTCAGAAAGCTTCAATTTGTGGAACATCTAGACTCTTCGTAACATTCATGTTTTAAACAAGTTATTGAAAGAAAATTGTGTGTGAGAAGGGATGATCACAAGGGTAAAGGGTCTGGGATGTTTTTTTATCTGTAAACTGTCTCCGACACAGTTACCAATTACTTTGAGGTTGCTTTCTTATTGCTGCTAATGCTATTTATAGTCAGTTACAGACTTCAGCACAGTAATTCTGAGATCTTTCTCTTGGTGGGTATGTTGCACCAACATGAATAGTTGTATCCTACTTTTTTAATCCAGGCAGAGAAATGTGAAACAGCAGATGTTCAGCTTGATTTCAGCATCCTGTCTTCCAAAGACAAGCTTTTAACTTTCTGATTTTTTGAGGAGGGGTGGATTTTCATATTTGGTTTCTGAGAAGCTTTGTGAAACACTTCACCAGAAGAAAAATCTGCAGTACTGAGCTATAGCAGAGAGAAAAGATCGAAATTGTCAGAGGTAGTTGGTTCAGACCCCTCAAGGCTTTTGTAGGAAGGCTCATGTGAAATGGTACCACCCTAAAATTTAAAATGGCATTACCATCTTCATAAATAACTTCTGGAGAAAGTGAAGTAGGATGCAATATGCTGCTTATGCAACACAGAAAATTCATGTCTTACATAAAATAGTCTGAATGTTTTAATACCTGTTCAGGGAATGTATTTTGCTCTGTATGAACAGAAATATTTATGGAAGTGTATATGAAACTACTACTTATAACGGAAACTTGCATGTGTGCATAGAAGATTTTTCACTTATACTGAGAAATAAAAAATAAGCAATAATTTCTGCTTCGTTTATGAGACAGAAAGATTTGGATAACAGCAGCTTAAATCAAATATCTGGAAAGAGGATTTATTTAGGGATGCGTATACAGGCAGCTGACCCCTTTGAAGCCATCCATGTTCAGCACTCTCAGACCAGGGCATCTAATGGTTAAATTTAAGAAAAACAAGCTTTTGCACAGTTTGATGACTTTGGATATGGCTGAATAAAACACTAAAGAAAGCATGTAGTATTTATTACTGACAGCTGCCATCACGGAACCATAATTTATGATAAAATTTCTGATAAAATATCATAAAGAATAAGAGTTGAGGAGAGATTACTTAATTAAATTTGGCATCTAGATATTATTTGTCAGAAAAGCAATATATAGAACAGTTGGATTGCGTTTTGTTACTGCAGATTCACCTGGATTTTTTTTTAAAGCAGTGCAGGATCACATTTCATTATCACTCTCCAAAGGTTGCATGGAAAGAAGAATCAAAAGGCTTTTTTTTTTTTTTCTGTTATTACATGAAGACATCTGAAACCTTTTTGTATTTTGGTGGTTTATTGTTTTAATTTTGCATTACAGTATCTACTACAGATGGATTATAGACTACAAGTTTTAGTGATATATGTAATGTGTCTATGTAATCAAAATTGAGAAAAATATCTTGCTGCTACTTGTTGTTGATGACTCCTAGAGCCTTAATCATAAATACTTTTTTCTTTTCAAAATATTGTTTACAACTTAGAGAAAATTTCCAGAAAGGCAGTACTAGTTTTGTTGGGAATTGAACAGATTTGGACTTCTTGCAAATATGTAGTAATGGAAAATGTACTGTCATCTCCCTGATTTTTTGAAGTTATAACATATATTTATATATGTCACTGATTCTTGGTTTTTTGCATTTTAAGGAAAAACTGTATTTGCTTTTTTTTCAAGTCATCCCGGAATTGCATAAGAAGTGAATTCAATTCTCATGAAGTTAGGATTATTCAGTAATGATCTTACTAGGTATAAAAAAATTAAGCAACAGTGATGCAATCTGTTTAACTTCCCCCTAAGTTTCTCAAATAAATTCTTCTTCGCATCACTCTGCTTGTCTTTATTTTCCTTCAGTGTAAATGAATCTTGTATTTTAAACACTGATTAGAGGTGATTTAAACTCTTAAATTGAGTTTAAGAAACCTGGCCAAGATGCTTTAAATAGGTGGCCTGATTGTTCTGAGCAGGGTGATCACCTTCTTGCTCCATCCAGGTAAGGAAACTTTTGAAAACTGGGACAATCATTTAGTTGTCTAAAAATAATTTTAGGTTCCTAATTTTAGGGCAACTTACTGTAAAGCAATTCATCTCACTAGGTGAATCCTTCTTATACCGTGATATGTCTCAAACTGTGCCTTGATTGTGGAAACACAGAGTACTTGCAAATTCATAAATCTAGGGTGCCCTCTTTATATCTTGATTTTGGGGTGAGAGGTAGGCATGGCCCAGCCCAATGAAAATGACGTTGTGGACACCCAGCCCAGATGGAAGGATATCACATTCGACAGGTGCCGAGCTGAAGGGTCCATGTTGGGCATACCGTAATGTGCATCCAGGAGAATACAGATAGAGTCACTATTAGTTTATCTGGGGAGAATACAGATAGAGGCACTGTTACTTTATCTGCGTTAGATACCTCCTTGAGTTATAGATTTGATGGTTCTTACTAAATTCTCTTCTACCTGATGAAGAAAAGCCAGAACTTTCTCACTTCTGCCCCAGCCTATGTTGGAAATCTGTGTTATAAAATGTGAGTGATCATGTAGCCACAAAAATTAATGACTGAAAGGAAGGTCGTGCTTATGTAATACTACTAGGAATTTGTGTGAAATGTATTTAAAGACATTTTTGAAAAAGCCTGTGATGAGGGTTCTGCAAACCCATCTTTCTGTCCAAACCAGTAGTAAGTCTTCTATAACCATATCTAGCAGCCAGAAACTGTGTAACTCTCATTGTGTTGATCGTTTAATAACTGTTAGCAGACAACTCTATGCAGTTGCTGTAGACTCTCTGAGCAGAGAGAATTGTAACTTGGAGCTGGAAAATCCCAGGAACAATGAGGCTTTTCTAGGAAACTTAAAATCTGTAGGTAGATGTTGTTGCTTACAAAGCTGTGTTTAGTAAGTGGACATACGTTGAGTTATAAACAGTTTGTAAATGCTGTTCAGAACAGGAATGGACCTCTTCTGTGACCAGCACTCGTCCCATGTTGCCTACTCCACTTTCTGAAATGTAGTGCTGGGGAAGAGACCTATTTTAGTAGTAAGAGTAGGTATTCTGCACTAAAGGGCCTTTGGTATGCTGTTAACTCAGATTGTCATGCATCACTGTAATTTGCTTTAGATTTACCCTGAATGACAAGAAGAATTTTGGATGTGTTGTTTGATCTACTATGACTGTATTTATGCAAAGCAGCCAGAATATAGCAGTGCTGTTCAGACATTCCTTTACAGGCATTTTATTATGAGTATTTTCTCTAATACAGTAATAGTATATACATTCACACAAAGCCTAGAAGTAGGATGGAAGAATAAATGCTTGCAATAGTCTGTTTTTTCAGTGCTGCAAATCTCTTTGTTAAAAACTAAATATATGCTATTTTATACCAGTATAATGCTAATATTTCAATAGAAATATTTTATTGAATCTCTAGCTCTTTATATGTGTGAATTGACAGGACTCTCTCTTTTTACCATGTACCAGAACAGCTACTAGGTTGTACTGGAGAGAAATTGTATTCTCGTAGTAGAGGAAGACTCTTCAGATGTAGATAACAACTGCTTTCCTCTAATTAACAGAAAGCAATTTTCTGCTTGCAGCTTGTTTACTTCAGGACTGTAATTTAACCTTCCAGTTCAAATAGATATTATTTGGACATACATAGATATTTAGCTATTAAAATATCTAAATAATAGATATTACTTGGACTGGAAACCTCAGCGGTGAAGCACACGAGTTACTGGCACTTCTACATTGTTCCAGTTTCCAAATTGCAAAGGAGACCTGTAATACCAAAAGGGTCAACAATACTCTCCTTTTTTCACCTACAACTTCTGTAAAAACAGAAGAACCTGTAAAAAACAAAGTTTCCATTGTGTGGAATTGACATGAGAAGGGCCAACACAACCTTTTATGTTATTTGAGCATAGCAGTGAGCCTCTAGGAGATTCATGGAAGTTTCTGCAGGCCTCTGCAGATGAATTTTCCTGCTTTTTGTTTGAAATATTGGTTACAATAAATATGAATTATTTTTAATATTAATTTATTGTTAGGTGTAGTGACACTAATAGCTGTGCCTAGACTTTACTCTGCATATTATTTTTGATGTGAAGCTTCATTTGCCAATTTGGCTATAATGCTCACATCATTCTCTTAAATGCTTGAATAAATAATGTGTGTTTTTTATAAAGATAGGTTTCTAACATGGAACTTACTTCTTATATAATAGTTGAGGGGTGGGTACAAATATTAAAACAATAAGTTGATTGTGGTTCAAGTACTTTGAGAAGTATTTATTCTGGTGGCCTGTCCCTGAATTCATCTTTATAATTAAATTATATTAATAGGAATAATACTTTATGATAAGTCAATGAAGTAGTTGAAATGATTTTCAAGAGTTCTTCATAAAAGCTGTGTTTACAGATGTTCCTTAAAACAGTTATATAAGATGCTTGGAAAGGGGATGTGTGCATAATACTCATGTAGAGCATCTAGCACAATGGATATTCAGTTCTGTGTGGCCTGTTTCAACCTTATTAAAACAGTATGAATCAGTAATGCAATAAAAGAGTCATTATTCTGGTTCTGTGAAGTGTGTACAGGAATAAAAAGAAAATATTTTGGATCATTTTCTTCTCCTTTATCTGTGTTTCTGTTTTGTTTTTCACTTCTTCCACAAAACAAGCCTTTATCTCCTGACATAAATAAGATTAAAAATGTGCTGAAGTAAAAATATTTCAGTGGGACAAATTGGTTAACTTGCCATGTGTGAAGGAATTTTATAAATTAATTTTTCTTAAGGTTATTTCCTCGAATTGTCCTTTTACTTATATTAACAATGCATTTAACTAATATTAAATAATGTTTGTCATCAGCAGGCTCTTGAGGTTATTACAGTTGTGTCTCAATGAATCTCTAACCAGAATTTTTAAAAATGCTCCAAATAATTTTCTTTCATTAATTTACTAATTAATGAAGTGTGTAAAAAGGACATGGTTCCTTGAACAACCAGGTTAAATAAATATAACCTGTAAAATTTTAAATTCATTCTGAGTAAGTAATGCTTTTAATTTTTCTTTGTAATAGTTTTAGGTCTGTGAAAGTCAGATATTGTCAGATTGCCTTGATTATGTTTTTTTAATATAACTGCTTCTTCAGAGAAGACAAATGCCAGCTGAACCTACTTAGAGTCTAGTGAAGTACCCATGTATGAGGACGGGCTTTAAGTTCTGTAGAGTGTTGAATTAATCCAGCCGTTCCAGTGCTAGTGTTGTCTCTTAGTTAACTTCTGCCTGCAGCTGGGCTGTAATAGATACACACTGATAAATAGCCTCCCGTAGGCTTTGCACTCAGTGTCTTACAGCTACTCCATTAATTTACAGGCCATGAGATTAGCTATTTTGTTAAAAATAGTCTACTTATGTAGCCTGTAAGTGGTGGAGAGTTTATTACATTGATAATCCATTTAAATTGTTACCATTCTCACTTAAAATTTGTGTCTTGTTTGAAGTATTAATTGAGTCTGTAAGATGTGGCATCTTATTATTCCTTTTTATAGTGGATTTAAAAAAATCAAGTCTATTGAGTTCCTTTGCCTTCTGTTGTAGGATATATTTTATTTTATTGTGCCCTCTCCGGTTTTCAGTGTTGGTTTTAAATTGTAGATGTTCAAACTTGGGTATGTTATTCCAGTAACAACCTGTACAGAACTTCAGGAGAGCATTTAAAAGCAATCTCTGTCAGCAACAAGGGAAGAAATTTCTTTTGGGCAATCACACGATATATTCTTTCAATCGTTTTCTATATCCACATTTGCCCTGTGGTTATGAACGTGTTCTGGCATTCAATACTTGAATAAACCTTTTAGCCTCACAACACCCCATAGAACTGCCAAGTTTTCCATTTCCCTGTATCTTCCATTGGCAAGGCCTCTGCTCTGCTGATGGTGTGAATGGCCTCACCAAAGGGGCAAGATTACATGGGTTAAATGAAATGCATAATTCCTTGGCTCTGGACACTAGACTTCTTCCTGACCACAAAAGGAATAGTTTCCAGTGCAGCTACTCCAGGCGGTGTTCAGGTAACCACTGAAGCCAGGCCCTGTGTCCATGCATATCAGTTGTTCAGCTCCTATTTCCCAGTTATTCCAAGTGTTTCCATCTGGGACCAAAAAATTTGCCTCCTTTCCTATCTCCTTCTTTATGCTTCAGGAATATCTTCAAGCTAACTTTTCCAGGCCAACATATGAGAGGACATTTATATTTCAGGGTGTGCAACACAATGTTTTTTAACTCTTTAGAAGAATAGTGAACTCAGTCAGAGCAGTTGTCAAAGATTTATTGACTATGCAACTTCGAGAGCAGCTTTGATCCTTCTTCTGAACTGTGTCTTACTGCACCTGAACAAAAGAAAACAGTACTAGTGCCAGCTCATACATTAGGGTTCATAACTAAGAAGCACCATTTGCTCTCTATAGGCATCTGGTGTACAGGCTATTGGCTCACTGTTTTAATCTCTAGTATCTTTTCTGTACACTATCCAATTTTTCTTGAGTCATTTCAATTAGTGGCTAACAGACTTGGACCTCCTAATGACTCACCAGTGATTTGTGCAAAGGCAGTCACCTAGTCAGGTCCAAACAGCACTGTGCAGAACTTCACAAGTTTATCATAACTGAGTAGATTGGCAATAGTATAGAGTCACAGTAGGCAATTACAAGAAATTTTAATCCCTTTTTGAGAAAATAAATTCAGCTAATCAGACAAGTTGTGGTGAGTTGCACTCATGAAGTGTTCAGATACTAAAATAATAGGTTGCATAATTATCTCTAGGCAAGAGTATGATAAACTCATAATGTTACTGGCCTGACTCTGTAGCATGTGTGGTTTGGATACTCTAAACATTAAAAACCTGATACTTATTTTTTTCAACTATGGCCTGTGTATAATAATTCAGTAAACTATAGAAATTTACCTTGCCTGTGTTGTTCACTATGAGATCATTCTGGATGAAGAAAAGACTGTAGTAATACTACTGTAGCCACCTAAAGATAGAAACAATTCAAGATTGGTAGAGTTAGTATGTGTACATATATTTGATTAAACAAATCAAATGAAACATTTTTGATTAGGCAGACTGCTAGAGTGTGGAAAAAGAAAGTTTGGAGGGTCAGAAAGTCCTTTCAGGTCTGATAGCAGTAGCTCTCATGAATAAACATGACCTCAGAACAACTTTTGATAGCTCAAGTAGAGAGGCAACGGGAAATGGAGTATTAAGGAGCATATCTTCCCTGAAAAGCAGGAAAATAGGTAATTTATTTTCGCTGGAACAAGGAAGAGGATAACTACAAGTTAGAGTGCAAATACCTGTTGAGAACAGTCAGATTTTCACTTTCATTGCTTGTTCTATTAATTTATTTTTGTCTCTCTAGAGCCCCATATACAGAAAGTGTAGGTGTCCTATCAGTAGTTGCCTTAGAAGCCATGGTCTTCAAAGCACTTAATCACACAAGGTGAACAACTCCACTGCCTGAAGCTACTTCTAAATTACACAGAGTAAAACAAACAAACAAACAAAATAAAACAAAAAACCCCACCACTGTTCTCTTTAAACAAAAGTTCTCTAGAAGAAGAATGAAGAAAATGTCCTTTTCTCCCCTTGAGCAATTTATCCAACCCAAATGCAGCAGAGAGGGTCTGAACAGAGGATGTGGCATCAGGTAGCTCCAGAGAGCTGCTTTGCTCTGCTTTGAAGTTTTTGGCTTGCCTTAGGTTTTTTTCTAAAATGTTGTATGGGGAGAAGTTTAGGGTACAAGGAATACAATCTGAATTTATTTGTACAGACACTTAAGCCATGGGCATTTGCACCTCTGCCTCATTACAGTTTATATCTTTCAAGCTTAGGTTTGCCAGGCACCTGAACAGATGCCCTTTTGCATTCATCGTACCAGTCAACAAAAACAGAGTGCTCAAAGGCGTACAGTCCCCAGTGGGCCTTCGGGCCTGATTTGGAAGAACTTTTGCTATTTTAGCTATTAAAGATTTTCGGTAGGGTTTTT
>NW_010262715.1:16182-31506 GCF_000690775.1 Eurypyga helias
GTGTTCTGAGTTTGAAAGGAGTCCTTCCCCTGAAAAGGAAGGAGCAGCAGACAACGTGTGATGGACTGACCACAACCCCCATTCCTTGTCCCCCTGTACCACTCTGGGAGAGGAGGAAGAGAAATGGGGAGCAAAACTGAGCCCAGGAAAAAGGGAGGAGTGGAGGGAAAGTGTTTTTAAGGTACAGATTTGTTTTTCATTATCCAACTGTGATCTGATTGGTAAATAATTAAATTGATTTTTCTTCCCCAAATGGAGTCTGGTTTGCTCATGACCATAACTGGTGAGGATCCCTCCCTGTCCTGGTCCCGACCCACAAGACTTTCCTTGTATTTTCCCCTCCCTATCCCACTGGTGGTGAAAGAGTAAGCAAGTAGCTGCCTGGTACTTTTTTGCTGGCTGAGCCTAAACCATAACAAAGGATCTTACCTTTCTTTAATTTCTCAGGAGTAATACTTTCAAGGTTTTCCTGTTAGTGTTTGGCAGTCTTTTACTTCTACAACTGTCCTTGATGTCTGCATGGCCTTTCTCAATTTTTCCTGTAGTACAGTTCTGCAAGAGCAACATGCTGGGTTAAGTTCTTAAACACCAGAGCTCTGACTCTAGTTGGAACGTATAGGCACTGCTGAATTGCAGGAAAAAAAAAAAAAAAAGCCTGTTTAAATTATTGTGCATAATTTGTGCACAATTGTGCAAAGAAAGTTGCCCTGATTTTAGCTTTGCAGTACTAAATGATGCTGTGTGTCTAGATAGGTCTTTTGAGAAGGCGTGCCAAGCTGTAGAAAAGACAGCTCTTCCTCTGATCCACTAAGAAAATTACTCATAAGTAGAGTCTAGTTTGCACATTAGAATAATTTTGATCTTCTAATTGCAATTGGCTTCTGAGATTCTCCTGTCTGTGCATCTTACTGTGATTACAAACCTATCTCTCAACCAGCTATTACCCTTAAGTCCTCAGCCGTTTTGCCTCTAGCTCCCTCATTTACTTAATTGGCTCATGCAAGATGTTTAACTTGTAACCAGTGAGACAGGCAGCTTCCCTATATACATTGCGTGTTTCCTTTCCAATCTGTGCCCATCAAAAACAGTCAGCAAAAGCTTCCTTCCCTGTCTTATCTTTTGGTTTTGTGCTAGCTTTTAATTACAAAATCATACGATCACTTAGGTTGGAAAAGACCTTTAAGATCATCGAGTTCAAACTTTAACTTAACACTGCCACATCCACATAGCTGGGTTGGAGGGAGTTGTTATTGTCATGCCATGTTAGAGTTCCCTGATGTCTGTTGAAGTAATCTCTGTCATGTATTAAGCTGAGACTATTTTCCTCACTTTCTGTGCCAAATTATTTTCCAATTCTTGTCAAAAATACAGTATTATGAGGCTTCCTTCATTTTGAAATTATCTAGGTGTAAACAACTCTCAATTACTTTTTGCCATTCTTTCTGGTGCAGGTTGTCTGCTCTGTAAGTATAGAGACAGTCTGGGTTAAATAGTGTTACTGATCAGTTGTAATACAGTGCTGCTCTAACACTCTTTGCTACAGCACAGAGCCAGAAGTAACAGTCCCAGTTGTTCCTGTCAGGGCTAAGCTTCTATATGGAGGAGCTAGAAGCTAGTCCCTGCCAGACGTACATTGGCTGCTTTTTAGTACAGCCTAGGTGCCTCTGCAGTAAATCTCAGTACACACTGAAGTTTTCTGGGCCCACGTCAAGTTTGGCATGGAGAAAATCAAGCTGGAGTATTAAGTGCTGAGGTAAGTGTTGCAAGAGCCACACAGCTATTGCAGTGCTAAACCCAAACTGTCTGAATGCGTTCATGTCACAGCAGGCCAGAATTTATGAGCTCTTTTGTCAGCTGGTATTCTGGAAAGTGCGATGTGAAGGCTGAGCTGGGCTGACAGGATGAGTGCTTATCCAGAACTGAGAAATTCTGGGTAAATACTTCTATCCTGTATTTTTAAATACATTCCACACACTGCATAAATGCATTAACCCGTACTGTTAGGTCTTACTCATTATTTGCAGCGTTCAGTATCCTAGGTAGAAGAGGACTGACTATTTAATAAGAGACAACAGAAATCCAAACCTGTGAGCTGTACGTGTAATCATCCGTGAAACAGATCTAGAGGCTGCCATCTCTCCAGTAGGCACAAAATAACAATTGTGATCAATATTTGGTATACCATTGTCAGGCAGTGGTTGTCTGCCGTGGCCTGTGAGTGTCAGAAGTTGTCTGTGTGATATACAACTAGTGGGTATACAAATTAAATGCAAATCAAGAAGCTGCTCTGGCACAGAGTAGTATTTATTGGGTAGAAATTCATCAACAGATGTGCTTAGTGTCAGTGAAAGGTGTCTGGAGGGACTTGCAGGACTAGCAAAGATGTATGGAGCAGTGGTTGTGCTTGCAAAAAGTCACTGATACCGCAAGGCCACATAGAATTAAGACACTTAAACTGAGATGATTAGGCAAGGTTCAGGAGTTTAGAACAAGGGACATGGGAGAAGAGTTTCAACACTCAGAAGCATCTAACATCCTCCTCTGTCTTGGTTCTTTTATGGTGGGTCACATGGATATTGGGCCATATTGGGTTCTGTTAGCTGCAAAACAGAGAGGATGAATAGAGGAGCTAGAGCAAAGTCAATGTCTCTTGTGTGACTCCCATAGAGAAGAAAAAAAATTTTTTTCTTCTTTAAGCCAAAATCCCTGGATGCCATTAGTATAAAATATTCAGATTACATGGAAAGGTTTAGTCATCTTAGAAGAGCAAAGCCGGAACCTGGCAATATACACAAGCTGTTACACTCATATGGCACTTATACCATTGGGAAGGCCAACAGTGTCCCCCTGGCAAAAACAAGCAGTTACTAAAGATGTGAGGAGTTCCTAGAATTTTGGCTCTAAAGTTTAGATTTTGCGTTGTATTAATAAAGTTGTGGCTTGTTTTAAGCTGTGAGTCATTCTTGCGGGAATATGCCCTTCAGAAATTACCTTTCAAAGGCAGAACAAAACAATCCACAGGTTATTTTTAGAGAATTTTTGTTTTGCTTTACTTTCCTTGGCAAAGTAACCAGGTATTTTGATAACAAAGTTATAAATAAATTGTTAAAATTTGTTTTAAAAGAAGAAATATGATCATAGTACAGTTTTACTCAGCCTTTTTGGTTTTGCTATTTCTTTCTTTTACTGCCTTACATGATTTTTGTTCTCCTTTCCCACAGGGTGCTTTTTGTGACATTCCTGTCTTATCAGTATGTTTTATCATGTCATTAAAAGTAACCTGTATTAAAAATTAAGAATATCACCAGTGTGTACCAACTTCTTAAGTGCTATTTAAATTCACTTTCCTGATTGTTTTATCCAAAATAGTTATAAGCTGAGCTGTGAAAAGATGTTTTATTTTTCTTCTTGCAGGCTGCAGATGATAACCTGCATACAGACGATGAGCATGAACTCAGAGGAGATAAAGAAAGCTATCTCTGTGCAGTATGCCTGGATGTTTATTTCAATCCTTACATGTGCTACCCATGCCACCACATCTTTTGTGAACCTTGCTTAAGGATGCTTGCCAAAGACAATCCAGCCAGCACTCCATGTCCACTGTGTCGCACTACAATTGCCAGAGTCTTTTTCCAAACAGGTATAAAAATGAAAGTTTTTACAATAGCGAAAAATACTTGTGGCTTTCCTTCCTTTATTTCTGGCCTGAATGAATGTTTAGTTCAAAGTGTAGTAAAACCCTGCTAACCAAATACAGTCGTAAAAAGAAGGAAGAAAAAAAGAACTATATGCAGTAGGCCGTATCCAGAATGCTTGTAGAGCAGGATTCGGTGATGTTAATCCACTGTGAGGTTTTATTTGCACTTAACTCTTCCTGGGACTATTCCATGCAGGCTTTCTTCAGTGGCAAGAAACTATGTTGGATGCGTATTTTAAAACTTGGCGTTTTAGAGTGTGGTTCTGATATTTGACATTTCTTTGGTTTCGTCTTACCTGATAATTAAAATCTCCATAGTAAACATTTCTCAGAATATCCTACCAGAAAAAATGTATTTTAAATCACTATCTTAATGATGCAAAGAAATCCTCTTTCCTTGTTTAATTTAGCTACAAGTGAAATAAAGGCTGCCAGAAGTATAGCATCATCCTAACTGATCTTGTATTTAAATTCTCCCTTCCTGACATCTTACACCCTCATCTCTAGTGTTCCTGACTTTTAGCAGTAGGAAAATATGGTGGATAAGTGGTGTTTGGTGTCAGAATGGGCACATGGATAGAAGAGGGTAAGCAGTGCTGTAGATGGGATACCTGAACAGCGTGAGTCAGTCTTCCATGCCCAAAGCTTGAAAAGGTACATTCAAGAACTATCGGTAAAATTGCAATGTGATACCTGGAACCATACAGCACTTAAAACTGCGCATAGACAGGTCACAGAGTAATGGAAATGACTCAGCCAATGCAGGAGTGGTTGTTTATTTTTGCATGATGCAGAGCTCTTCAATCGGTCCTCTTTAAACTGGAAGAGTGCTGTGATGGTGACAGGTTGGGGATGCAGAATAAAGTATGATTTCACATTCATCAGTAGAGCTGCCCAACTTCTATTTCTGTTTGTGCACAGACTCTTCCTCTGCACAGGCACAACATTGTATGATTTGGTGGCAGACCAGTTCAAGGAACTGACTGGGCTAAATAAGAACTCATTTGAGTGGGAAGGAGGCCTTTTTCAGAGAAAATAATTGCTCCAGGACGGTTCACTGGGGAACTGCTGGTGACCAGGGAAAGGGACAGACTGTGTCAGCATTGCAGCAGAGAAAATGGATGGAAAGCTGCAACCCAACCTTACAACTCTCAGC
This sequence comes from Eurypyga helias, assembly GCF_000690775.1. NCBI lineage: Eukaryota > Metazoa > Chordata > Aves > Eurypygiformes > Eurypygidae > Eurypyga > Eurypyga helias. Next base: position 21,036 of record NW_010262715.1, read on the forward strand.
ATTCTGCCTGGCTGGTTTATAGAGGTTTCAAGCTGTTCTCATTTCATTTACTTGATGTTAGATGCTCCTTTGGATTTGATGTACAAATGAAGTGTGTTTCACCAACAGAGAATTGGTTTAGGATTATTTATATTTTTTAAAAGCTGTTTAACAGATTTGCTGCAGTAGAAAGCTATTGGGAAAGCAAAAGGGAGAATATAGATTCTTGCTAAAACGTATTTGCAAAAATTTTCTACATGTTTAAGGTACTGTTATTTAAGTGAAATATTACCAGGATTATTTGTAGCCTTTGAGTACTTAATATGCAGTGTGTAAAAATACCTGATGGGGGGGAATGAACAAGAGGGAGCCAGACTCTTCTGAGTGGTAAGAGAAATCCACATGGCCTTAAAGCAGCTATTTGTATATTGCTCTTCAGTATATGGTAATATATGCTTAACTTTGCAATATATTTGAAAATAGATACACTAAATTTACTTTGTTTTATTATATGAATATTAAGAAAAATATTTTGTAGTTTCTCAGTGCAAAACATATTGAGCAGCTTTTAAATCAACCAAGAAACACTGATGATGTTATCATATCCTTAGAGAAATCAGTAAAATCAACACATTAAGGAAAGTGGATGGTGCCAGACCAGTGTAAAGTGTAGTAAATATTTTTTTTTTACTCAGGAGATTTATTAAGCCTTTTAAAACTTATGCTAGAGTTACTGCTGCTATTGGGTTGTGCAGCCTGAAAAGCAAAACATTCTTTATATATTCCTCTAATGCTACAGCTGGGCTGTCTTATTTCCCTCACTAATTTATTCTGGATACTTTCTGCAACTTTCATTTTGTATAACTGCATTTCATTGTACAAGGATAGCTCAAACAGAAAACGTTTAAGGATATATTCAGAAGTTCACTTCTTATCTCGTACAGTGTTGCAAACCAAACCTAAGTGCAACAGAAGGGTGCATGTAACGTCAAAAAAAGATGAAGGCTAACAGGTCAATTATCCACCAATTATGAAGAGCAAGAGCGCTTGACCCAGAGCTACAATGCCATATGTGACCCACAGTGATACTTCCTCTGGCCTGTTGCATTGGATCAAGAGAGCCTTTTCCACTGGTTCTCTTGAGAGTGAGTTCAGACAGGTTGTTCTGATGGTGTGTGTTGTTCATTCCTGTCCTTCTTAAAGGCTTTCTTAAAAGACCTTCTCCCATCAGGATAAACTCACATCTGGTAGATGACAGGGTGCCCAAGATACACCCAAGACAACAGCATTTGATGTGGTTGCAGCAACCCACTTCAAGTAACTGCCTTTTAAATGCGTCTCCTATCAGGGGAAAGAGCGAGCCAGGGACTGCCTTCTACACTTCCATGCACACAAAGTTTCTTTTATGGTGTTTTCCGAGAAGGGCTAGATCCAGCACTCACATACAATTGATCCACCACTTTGGAGGAAGGCAGGTGCAGTGTTGTGGCTGTGCACAGGAGGTCCAGGCACGTGGCAGGGAAAGCATCGCATGCACACAGAAAAACCAGTGGCCTGGCCAGCCTGAAAGGGCCTTTCATTAAAAGCCCAACTAAGCAACCTCTAAATGCCGTTAAGAGTTGTCACCACTTCATTTTCTGAAAAACAGGAATTAGATGCCTCACCAGAGGTTTCAGTGTTTAAATTTGGACAGTAAAGTTGAAAGAACAGAGTCGATTTTTATGGCCTGTAGAAGAAAACTAAAATACTCTCCATTGATGCCGTGAGAGACAAGCAGAGTCTCATCGGAGGCAATTTCTCTGAATCCGAAAGTACTTAATCCACATATGATCAGTAGCAATTAAAGCTCTTAGATAAAAATTAAAAACTGCTAGTGAAAAATACAAAGCTTGTTCCTTTCACATTTAGGAGAGAAAATGGCCTCTTCCCCTTCACTGACAAAAAGGTTTGTGGGTGCAATAGCACTGATTTCACATAACTAGATAGAAGAATTTGGAGATTTCTGTACTTTACATACTGTAGCCTCATTTCACTTACATTCTCACATGGTGAAATACAGGATAATTTTTAGAATAAGACCAGCTTTTTTTTTTTTCTTTCTTCAAGTCTCCTAATGCCATCCTGTTACACAGAAAAAGCTACTGCACTCAAATGGTATTTGGAATTTTTTCTTCTTTCTGGAGACTGCTCACAAAAAAGTTTAGCTTTCTCAAATTTGCTGGGAAAAAAATTCAATCCTTTCATAAAATCCTGGTTATTTAAAAAATGGGTACAATTAAAGTGAACTAGACAAAGGAATAATACATAACTTTTTCAAAGATTTGTGAAGAGCCTTTTCTTTCTTTTAAGGTACAGAAGTAATTACAATAGTGTCTACTATTGTTAGTATTTATCTGGAGTAATGGTGGTTTGAAAGGCCAAAATGGAGAGTTTTTAAGTTTTCACTGTTAACCGCTAGCTTGGCAGCTCTGTCTGTTATCAGCAATCACTTCTTTCCTGTGGTAGGAAAATATGGTTATTTTAAAATTGCTTTCCATTGCCATGTTACATTAGTTTTGACAGTTCTGAGTTGCATTCCATGTAGGTATTTCACCAAATTATATCCTAAGAAGCCAATGATTTCTAGGTATTATTAAATTATGGCAACTCTTGCAATGTGTCATTAATAATTCTACAAATATGTTCTTAATTCCTGTTAATGCACAACATTTTAAAAAAACCTTAAATAAAATTTCAGACTCCTCCCCTCTTCATTACCAACTGTTATTGGTGATGGTGCTAAAAACCAGTATGAACCAAGAATCAGTTTGATAGATGTCACTTTCATTCATAGAAGTCATCACAGTTTTGTAAGTTAAATAGCCTAATATGTTAAGTACTTAATTTTGCTAGAATTTGACATCATTTTCCCTAAATGCATTTTTTCACTGAATCAGCATGTTTAAGACTTGTCCTTGCTATATCTGGAAATGCTTGGGTTTATGTGATTTAAGAGATGTTGTAATCAGAAAAAGGATTACGCAGTAGATAAGGCATTTCTGTTTTGTAGTATAAACAAATGCAAATTACTGCTATATATGCAGCATTGATGTATACATTCTTTCCCACTAATTATTGTAGAACTGAACAACTCTACCCAATCTTTCTTCCCTACGGAATATTTGAAGTTAAAAGAAAATTTTCAAAAATCAAATTCTGCAAAATGGCCTCTACCAAGCTGCAAGAAAGCCTTCAGAGTTTTTGAAGGTAAGTTTTTTATTTCTTCCCTAATCTTCACTAAGTCATGAGTGTGATATTTGAAAAGAAGTCTCTAGCTAATAAATGACATCAGAAATCGGAGATGGATGGTTATTAAAGTAGAGCTGAGTTAGATTCCTCAGGGTTACTCAAACACAATCTGAATCTAAAGATAAACTGCAAATTGTAAAAAGACAGTTTGTGGGTGTACCTTTTTATTTATTCTTAAATCTTTAATTTTGTTCACGTTAATCAGGGTAAGTGTATGTAATTTATTGTTTAGAAAAATCAGTGTCTGTGTAGTGGAATAAAGAAAATTACTCTGAGAAAAATGTTGCTAGTTCTGACTGTGATTGGTAAAGACTTCTCAAAAAAAAAATCAGAATCAGTCTTTTATCAAAGAAGTCATAAAAATTTGTAATGATATATATTATTTTTTATATATATATTGCTTGTTTTATACATACAAAATAGAGTAAAGAGTGTGGGTGGTTTAGCTTTCTTTTCTGTTTATTATATAAAGCAAGCTTAGACCTCTAGTTGCTACTTAACACTTGTTAAGTAGATAACATGCTTCTTAATGGAAAAATATTTAAGTTAGACAACTGAAATATGGGATTCACTGTTTACCCATGTTTTCCTGTTTTCAGTCTAGTGGTCTCTTCACCAGACCTCATGTATGCTAAGCTTTTTACTTACTTGCTGTAGTGCTGAGTGCTAGTTATTTTTCTTGTCCATAAGAGCAACATAGATTACTTCTAAAAGTATAAGAGGGAGAAAAAAAACCCCATCTTTTTAATATTCCTTCTGTGAGTCTACCCAGGCCTTTCTACAAGTCAAAATGATAAATTCTGGTCCTCCCATTATAAAACTGTGTCACCTAAGGTCATGATTTGATACCAAAAATAACAAGAATTGCTTCTATCTGTTAAAAATGAGCAGACCTTTGAAGTTTGAGCACTGGTAGATCATCTTTGGTACTGCTCAGAGGGGAAGATGAGTATTTCTTTTGTCTAACAGCAGTTAATGTAGTGTGAATGATGGTACTGAGCGTATTAGTTTATTGTAATAAATTATGTATGTGACAATAGTACATCTTTCATAGCGTCATATGAATTATGTCTTTCATAAATATGAAAAGCTACCATGCCATACATAATTTTTTTTTAAAAAGAAGGGTCTGGAGAGGTCCATACGGCTTCAGTATTGTGCTATCTGCAAATTGGGTGTATTGATTTGAATAAAAATTACTGCAGTGTTTGTGTTTTTGTGTTAGTTCAAAACGTACGTGTATCATGGGGGGGGGGCCCTACATTTAAATTGTGCTTGGCAGCATCTGAAGTTCCATATTTGGTTTTCTTGACTTTGCTTATGTACCCTGACTCAGGAGACTCCCAGGGACTTTGCAGGCATAGAAGACTGAATGTACTGTCAGCAAAACACACCATAATAGATGCCCTCTCAAATGCAATCCCAACTTTAACTCTAACTTTAACTCTAACTTTAACTTTAACTTTAACTTCAGCTTTAGCTTTAACTTTAACTTTAACATTAACTGCCTCTTTGTAAGACAGTACAGCATTGCCAAAGAAGAATTCATTGTAGAAATTTGTTAGAAATACGTATGCTATTTTGTCTAGTTATATCCAGCAGGTTCAGTGGTCACTGACAATCTAGCAGTTCTTTTCAAATTTCATATGATTCCAGTTTTCCATCACCTCTTTCACAATATTTTTTTAATACTCCAGACATAAAACTGGTAAACTTTGAACAGTAAACCCCTCATTAGAGATTCTAGACCTGATAAAATCAGATCTCAGAATTAGATTGGGATGCAAGGAGAGAAAAATGGCAGTTGAGGAGCCTAGATTATATAGAAGATTTATCAGTTCGAACTAATTCAGACTTTCTGAACATTGCATAACTGCTAGATAAAATCAAGCATCATTTCCTTTTCCTTACTTTTTTTCCTGAACTGATGCACTGAGCCAAACAGATTTTGTAATCACTATCTGAGTGTTCTTTCACACAAGAATTTCTACAAGGAATGTAAAATTATCTCCTAACTAAAAAATAAACACATCCATAGCTTTTGGGTTTTTATACAAAAAGTAAGAAACCTCAGAACTGTAGCACTTCTGTGCTTTCAGACTGATGAAAATTGCTCCAGAGTAATTTTTCTGTATACTGCACTATATCTTTTTCCAATTAGTACCATTAACACAGTTCCTGTTTGTTTCATATACATTGTATATGGTATTGCTTCATATATGGTGTGCTCTGTTTGGTCCAGGATAGGTTAATAATAAAATGGAAGTGTGTTCAAGAATGAAAGACAATCTTCTTTTACCGTTCAGATTTTTAATATATGTGAAAATTAACAAGCTAATTTTAAATATTCCTCTAAATTGACTTGTGTTTTTTATGAGATAAACAAAGACATTATGTTATTTATTGTTTTCAGTATTGGTAACTTTTAAAAAATATAATTGCTCAATAAAAATAACATCTCAAATAATGGTTTTCTTAAATAAATTTTTAAAATAAAAAATTGTGTAGTTGGAATAGGGTGGTTAAATACCAAATATGTTTAATTGAATTCTGTTATCATATTTTATAATTTAGTAGCATCATAAATGTAGTGTTTGCATGCCATTAAATTGGAGTTATATTCTATAAACACCATGCAGTCGCAGAAAGTTCATAAACTAAGGGTAAGTCTCACAAAGTAATTTGATGCCAGAAATGTGCAGTGAAAGAAGTGATAAGGATCATTTAAATTGGACTTACAATACTTACTTTGAGAGCGATGTTGGTATAGTCACATGCAGGAATTAAAAAAACAGCCTGAGACAGTGCACTGGACCTGAAAGTTTTATTTCAAAAGCTTTTGCACAAATCTGGTATAGAAATACATTGAAGAGAGATACAGGATAGAGTACTCAAGATAGTGATGGTAACATAAAAAGGTGCTGACTGGCTGCATATAGGGAAAGGCTGTAGATATGCCTGAAGATAAGTACATAGCTAGGTGGTCAGAATGAGAGTGAGTGATTATGAAACCTCTGAGTTACAGCCCAGGGTGGCTACAAGATACGGTTATTCCTAGACTAATAGGAAATTTCCTCCAACTGTTCTTATGCTAACCTTTCTTTAAAAAAAAAAAATTAAGGTTTAATTGAAAGTGGGAATGCCTATTTAGAAACAGAATAATTATTTTTATCTGTTTTTTGGTTGGTTGGTTGGATTTTAGTGCTTAAACTAGGAAACATTCCCCCAGTGTTGTATACAATGAAGTCTGTGTTAGTTCTTTACTGATCTCATCTGTTTAGTGAATTAATAAAAAGCTGTTGACTACTACATCAGTCAAGGATTGCAAGATACAGTGTTTTCAATGCCTGCTAATAGCAGTGGAAATTCCCACCATCTCACTAGGTCACATCTGCCATGTCCTTTTATATAATCACTCTCTAGAGTAAAGGCTGCACAATTTCCTACATATTAAAAAAAAAAAAAAAAAGTGAAAGCTTTTGATAATACCTGTTGAAATGTTTTTGTATATCTCTGTCTTTAAAATTGGGGTACAGCACTTTAAAATCTACTTTCTTGATTCAAGATTCTTGATAACATGATTTCAGCTAGCAAGGCAGTAAAGGAAGGATGTTAACAGCTGTGAAAATTTACAGCTATAAAATTAACCTCAAGTAGGTTTTAAGTTCGTACTTCTCCGTTTAAAAGAATAAGAAAGTTCTACTGGTTTTCAAGTTTCTTATGCTGTGGTCTACTCAGAAACAAGATAGGTTACCGAAAATAGAAGGTGCAGCATTGATTTTATCTATAAAGAGTAATGCTGGAGTGCAAGAACTATCTCCGATTAATCCTTACATTGACCTATTTTTCCCAAGTCCTACTACTCCATCCTTCCTTACTGCACTTTTTTCTTTCAGTTAATTCCCTCACTTCCTCAGTTCCTTTTTTTTTAAGTTGTTTGTTCCTTTGTCATACTACTCAACTACTGCAGTTGTGGGACCATGCAGCGCTTCTTTACCAGAAGGCTTTCCTTTTTTAGTCAGGATCCATCAGATTCTTCAGAATAGCTTGTGGAATCAAAAAGCTAATTTACACACATGCCTTTCTCACAAGATGCATTTACAGTCTACAGTCTTCACAGAAAGTGAAATTTCTGCCTCAAGGAGACACACATTACTGGGGAGTGTTGTCTTTGAGCATCTGTTATGTTTCTAGTACGCTAAGGCAGAAAACACAGAATCCAAGTGCTGCTGGTTGAGTGTGCCTTAGGTCAGTGGCACTGATGCCAACTTTGTCATTTTATTAGTTTGTCAGCACTTGGGCCCTAACACTTGCACCCACTTTCCTTGCACTTGAGTCCTTTCAGCACGAACAGGTTGCTGGTAAGAAACCCAAGACTGATTTCTTGATTCCACTTGTGTCCCACGGGGCAGCTGTGCTCCGTCTAGCCTCCAAGCCTTCACTTCTGCACCTTGCCGAAGTGAATCTGAATGAAAAACAGAATAAAATGGAAGAGGAACTTTAAGCTACAAATGTCAGTGCCACAGAGATGTCTTAAGCTTCAGCCCTGTTAACAGTACCACTTTCTGTCCCTGCTGTTTGGCCAACAGCATTAATACGAAGCATTATGCAAGTATCAATAGCCTTGTTTATTTTTTAAGCTGTTTTGCAAAGGCTGTTCTTTAGATACTTCTTCAGAGGCACAGTCCCATTGGAAAAGATATTTTTTGTGTCTTTTGCCCGGTCCTGAAGACTGAATCCAGAACTGGCCTGCGTAGGAGGGTGATATACCTCTCAGAAATCATGGGTGCTCAGTCATCGCTATTGGTTCATCAGTGCATTGAAAGGGATCAAATTCTAGCTAATCTGTATGTGTTATCAGGACAGCTTGTTTCCCTTTAACCATGGTATTATTATAAGATGGCTGTACCAGGAATGTTGACAGCTATAATTATGCAACACTAAGGTTTGTGATAGAATGGCCATGGCAAAAAAGCATACTGTAGCTTTTCCCCATGTGTTTCCTGACATGTCCCTGGCCGTATGTTAGATTGGCATCTTTAGTCCTGCTTAGGGAACCAAGTGTTCATACTGGCCCCTGGGACAAACTGAGAGTATTTTAGATCTCTTACACAGGCATGGTCCCACAGCTGTTCCGGAGGGACCCAAATGAACTTGTAGGGGAGTTAAGAGTTATTATTGTACTTTTCACCTTGCAGCTTACAAATTCCAAAAGTCTTTTAAGAAAGTTCTTTACTGAAGATGCTTGAAAAAAACACTGCTGTGTTCATGGTAAGACAGAAAGTGCTTTCATTCATTAATAAGTGGTTAATTAATAAGATAACAAACAAAGTATGAAAATAAATGATTCATTTTTCTCACTGGAGGGACATTAGAAGTCTGGTTGTAGATGGGTATGGGGCACAGTTTCTGCAATCCAGCATATTTGTTACTAGAAATGGATGTGATAATGTTGGCTTACAGTACTGAAATATTCAGGATAATAAAAATTAAAGGGAAGTGCAGGCAGTAGCAGAAGACTGATACTGAGTGATCTTCACCAATGTTCACATTCTTTTCCTTTCACCGCAAAAAGAGGTAGTAAACAGGAAGAGTACAGAGAAGATAAATAAGAATGTCAGTTTTCAATTACTTCCTGATGAGGATTATGTAAATAGACTAGAATGCTTCAGCCAAAACAAGGGATGACTGAAGAGGAAGGATGATAGAGGTAATTAAAATCATGAGAGGCATGGCAGGAGTGAATGGGCTGCTGTTATTCACTGTCTCATAATAACAGAACTAAAGGATATTAAATAGAATTATCATATCCCAGATCGCAGGTTCAAATAATGTCAGATTTTTGGAAGAAAAAGAGTAAAGTGTATTAAACTCAGACACCATATTTTCTTGTGGAGATCCTTGAACTGCAAGTCTGTGGGAGCTGAGAGAGAATAACAGGAAAGCATTGCAATATGCTTGACTTGTTCTTTATGTTTTTTCCTCGTCATTAACCAATTCCTCATTGTTTGACCTTGTCAGAGAAAGAATGATAGGGTAGGAAGACTTTTAGTTTACTCTCAGTGTGCCTGTTCTCATGAGATATCCTACAGTTTGATGGCAGTGGTGACTTCCATTACAGTTTTAACTTAGGCATTGCATTTTATATATTTATCAAATAAGATTGCATAAATATTTCTTATTTGCTCTCTAAACACAGTTGAGAACAATACACAATCCTAGTTAAACTTCTGTAGGTAAATTTTGAATTACTAGCTTTGGTAGTCTTTAATCACTGAATCTGTTTAGACCATAAAATATCTCTTGGTCTTGATTTTTTGTTTTGTGTAAGATTCTGCTGACACTAGTTCAGGTTATGACAGGTCCCTGTGAACAGGTGGAAGCAAAGATGGCTTCTGTCTTCATCACTGGCAGGAATTAGCAAGTATCTTCCTCTGCATTTTAGTGGAAATGGGGAATGATCCTTGCCAGCTATGCCAAATAGAATGGCAAAAAGATCACGACCACAAAGCAATGATTAGTAAAATTGGTTATATCCCTAATTATTTGTGAACTAATTATGTTTAGTAATGTTTATGTCAGACATGCTTCCCCAGCACTTTCCCCCACTTAGCACTGAAATGCACTGCATAAGAGAGCAGTTTGTACTGAAGTAGCCCCCAAAGATTATGGACTCTGCTGGTGTAAACAGATCTTACCTTGAAAGTTAAGTTTGCCTGGTGTTCAGTCGTTTGATTCGATACCTCAGCGAAATCTCATTTACTGTAAAAATAACAAAGATTTTTTGGCTGAGAATAGATAGTAGAGGTATTGATTGACTTCATCACTATCCATGAGTGAATACAGAAGAAAGTAGGATGAAAACGTACATTGTTTCTGCTACCTAACATGCCTGTGATTTCTGTTTCATACATCTGTACCAGTAACATGGATAGATCCACACTGCCCCAAAATTTGGACATGAACGTGAGTTCAGTTTGATCCAAGACCACTTACTGGGTAGAAAACTGCTGAGATTTCTGGAGGAATATGGTACTTGCATAGCATAATTACAAAAAGTGGAGCGATGCTTTGTGGTCAAGGCAGAGTTTTGGATACCCCCAAAAGTGAAAACAAAAGCTGACATTTGAATTTGAGGAAGGATGAAAACATCAAAGCACTCAAGGTGATGTGTGAAAACAAAGTGTCGTGGTTTAACTCTGGC
>NW_010262716.1:0-799 GCF_000690775.1 Eurypyga helias
AAAGGGGAACTCTTGTGTAAACCCAAGGAGTCTTTTTCATATCCAACCAAGTTATTTTCTTTCTTGTATTTTTCTCTGGTTTTCCCTTTTCTTGTGGATATATAAATACAACAAATTTTGAACAAATTGAAGGACTTGGAAATACCACTTAATATTTATACTTGAGTTAGCAAACAGCGTTTAGTTAAACTTGTGACATGAAAAATGTCTTAAATGGTTGTGTCCACTGCTCCTAATGTCATTATAAACATCAGTGATGAGAATCATGGTCATTTTTTAATTTTGGATATAAAAAAAATACAAATTTGCTATCTTGTATTGGTATTTTCCAACAAAGGTAGTAAGTGTTGTACTTTTGATACCTTTACTTTGTTTTTTCCCAAGTAGTGTAGTTTTCAGATGGTAGAAGACTTCGGTGGAGTCCAGCGAATAAAAATGACTGAATGGAAATTTTGGTGACACTTTTTGCTTTAGGAAGACTTTTTTTTTTTTTTTTTAAAAGGTTTTAATGTTTTAAAATTTTTGGGAAAAACAAATGGGGAAAATCAAAGATTTAATATCAAGCATTTTTCAAAAATCTTACTACTTCTTACCTCAGAAAAGATGGAGATTTTGGGGAAAAAACTGAAGAAATATAAACTGTAGCTTATATTCTAGCTTCCCCCTTAGACAGGACTTTGACTTTTTTTGGAAAAGAAATGTGTACAATAGGTTAGCATCCCCACATCTAGATGCAAATGTGAGGTGATACAATACTCGGTGTATACAATGTATGGTGTCTGAAGACTGTGCCTCCACA
>NW_010262717.1:0-639 GCF_000690775.1 Eurypyga helias
AAGCAACAGCTCGTGTATTTTTAGAGCCGGGATTGAGGCTCTTTCCTCACTTCCTTATTTTGTTTCCAACAAAATAATAAATAAGATGGTTTTATCCATAGGCTGAAAGTCCTCAATAAGTTTGAGAAGGGGGCTGAGAGGGCAGCGAAAACCTGCCTACAAGAGCTTCAGCTTTTTCTTTCAAATTAATTTTATTCTTTATTTTTATATAGGCATATATATTAACAGCCTGTCTGTATAGGGATGTGTGTGTAGCTGTTGGCAGACACGCAGAGTTTCCACTCGGCCTTAATGCCAAATTAAAGCTTTATAACTTCAGTAGCTCTTTTTACCAGGGTATTAATAACCACCTCAGACACCGTGGTGCAGTTTATTAATCATTTGTTCGCCCGGGGAGCTCGCGAGGGCGACTCGTGATGTGCCGAGGTGGGCACGGCCGCGGGCGGCTCCGGTGCATCCCGCTGGGAGGGGATGGGGGCCGGGGGCTGGCAAGAGGGAAGAAGATGCTCTGCAGGGCGGCTTTTTGCAAATTGACCAAAGATGCGTTATCTGAACTCGCCATCCTGACTCAGGTGCTCGGCGATGGCTTGTTGCCGGGATGGAGGTGACGTGCTGGGGATGCCTGGGTGGGTACCCGGG
>NW_010262717.1:788-1871 GCF_000690775.1 Eurypyga helias
CGGAATGACGGAGCACGGATGAAGGATGAGGAATCACAAGACACAGTGAGGAACCTGGGGGGGCAGTTTCACAGGCTGGTGACCCTGTCACCCCGTGCCCAGACCCTACTCTGCACCCTCACCCCGGGTTTTGCTTCCCCAAAGCCAGCAGCACCCCAAGGGGGGCTTTTTTTCCTCCACCGATGCTTCCCACTCCCGTGACGGCAGAGCCAGGTTGAGCTCCCCATCCCCTGCACCAGCCAGGTCATCCCAATGGATCCCTGATCCACCATTCCCTGGGCTTCACCAGCTCGGAAATTCCCCACCATCCCCATCCCACCTCCTTGTGCCAAGCCCGGTGACTCCAGCCCAATTCAGCCGCGATTTCTCCGAGAAGGGTTTGATGCGCCACGCCAACAGCGTGTTCATCTCCCCGCGGCACTGATGCTCCTTTGGTTCATCAGGCTGACCAAGCCTCACCTTCAAAAAAACGTGTTTGTTTTGGTCTGCGGGAGCAACAATCACAAGATCTCCAGCGGGGAAGACGGCCTTGCCGGAACGCGGCCGGCCGGGCTTCCTCCAGCGCCGCGAGACAGAGCAAACTTTATTTGCCATCCCCAGCTTCTCCTGAAGCCTCTCGGGGGACTTATAATTTTGAAAGTGAAGGTTAAGGTTATTCATGCATATTTTTTTCCTAAATGGATTACTCCGGTGCGACCGTCTGCAAAGGAAAAATCTATATAAATATAAAAGAAACAAAAATAAGAGCTCCTGAGGAGTTTGGAGGCAGCAATACATCTCCGCACTGGAAGACTCAAGGTGTCTGAATATTTATACTCCTGTTGGCAGTTACAAAAAAACGCTTCTTCCCTCTTTCCTACACGTCCCCCCCCTACCCCTTTTTTTTTTTAATCTCGGTACAGGCACGTTAGACGCCCTCAGTCAAAGATCTCCTTTGAACTGCTGTATGTTGAAATGTTTACAGTTTTACATTTCATATTTCAGAGGGGTGGAGGGGACAGGCACAACAGTCGCACACTGTGAATGCATGAGAGGGAGGAAAGCGGAGGCCAAGGGGGAGGAGGTTCGGCGGAGATGGGAGGG
>NW_010262718.1:0-17644 GCF_000690775.1 Eurypyga helias
TGCTACCACCGGCACTGATGGGCTCGGCCTCGGCCAGCTGCAGGTCCACCTTGGAGCCGTCTGGCATTGGCTCTGTTGGACATGGGGGAAGCTTCCAGCAGCTTCTCACAGAAGCCACCCCTGTAGCCCCCCATTACCAAAACCCTGCCACGCAAACCCAATATATCCCTCCAGCACAGGGTGCTTGGAGGTATAAAGATTGTGTTTTGATCAGCAAGTCAAAATCATGTCTACCACTAGTTATGAATACATTTTCAGAATTGCAAGCGAAGGAGATAGCAGAATAATAATGGGCGGAAAAAGTTGCCTGAAGCAACCGGTTTCCTTGATAAATGCTGGAGGAGGTGTAGACCTGAACCTTGCATTCCTTCCTATCTCAGCATTTTAAAAACATGCGAACAGGTCTAGTACCTGAGTTTTGTACCTGTGGAAATCCTGAGTGGATGTAATACAAGACAGCAGGAAAACCAATAATGATGGAGTTCTAAAAATACAAATGGGTCCACTGAAGATGTGTGGGATGAATGAGGAAAAAGGTGCCTGTGTGTCCTGTGCTGTGTATCCTTGACCCAGTTGGTTATTCAATGGTGAAGTCTGATTTGTATGTTTCGAATGACAGATCTGGGTTCTGAAGTGCTTATGATTAGATTAAGACTGTGTAGTAAACCTTAATGGTGCATGAAAAGCTACTTCTGGATTTGCAGTAATATGTGCTTTTCTGCCTTAGAACAGCATGAGTAATACTTTATGGTTGTATAACTCCTTCCAAACAAGCAGTCTAGGAGTGCTTTGTAAACGCTAATGAGTTTGGCCTCATAGCATGTTTATTAGCCTGAGAAGTAGCATTTTCCACCTTTTTTATGGTTTAGAGGTTGACTTGCCTAAGTATGCAAAGAGCAAGGAACAGAGCTTTCATCTTCTGACCCTCAGTCCTGGCCCTTATCTGCAGGACTTGGACGGTTTTCTAAGTGTGTCTGAGGCATGCACAGAAATCTACTGCAGATTCAATCCAACCCAACAAAAGGGTTGTTTTTTGCAAACCTCTGGATATCCATTGTAAAGCAAAAAGCATTGTAATTATTTGATGGTAATTTCTCGCTCGCCTTTTCCTTCTACAGCAACAGAGATTGAAGCTAATCCTCTGCTGGAATGAAATCAGTTTGGGCATTATGAATATCATTTCCTTGCCTAGAACAAAGAGGCTAAGCTAGTGTGAATGAGAAGTCCTGTTATCTTTACATGGGAGTTGCAGGTGGGTAAGGAATGTGAGGTCAGCCGGGATTGGGAGCAGATAATTGCCTGTGTCAAAGGGCAGAGAGAGTGATGCCTGTGAAAAACGCCTTGCAAAGTAGGTGGGATCAGGCACTGTGATGGGCACACACAGATTTTTCTCTACCAGCTTCTGAAGATGTTCATCCCAGAATGTCTTCACTGTACAGATTTATCTAGTGGGATGTTCTGTAACATGAGCATCATGTGAATTGTAGATAAATTTTATAAATATTTTGTGTGTGAATTCAGTGTTTGGTGACAATTGCCAGAAAGACAGTTCTAGAGGGAGAAGTCCCTCTTTAGCTGTAGGATGAGCGTATGCAAGCAGGCATTTCATATACTACTGTCCATTCCTAACCTGAAAAGCTGCTTCGCAATCTCGGTGCTTTTTCAAGGACTGGAGGCCAGTGAGGATCTCAGCTGTAAAGCTCCAGCTGTGGACGTAGTGATCGTCATGGTATTAGCAGAGACTAAGGGGTTCCTGAAGCTGGTTTTTGAGCTCCAAGTGCGGTGGGATGGTGACTGTAGTGGAAGTTAAGTGGTGAGGATTGGAAACAGGAGAGCATACCTGTATTATTTTACAGTAGTTTTATTAGAAAAGGCTTGGGGAGTTTCCTCGGAAGATTTACATGTGGTTGATGATTATTTTGTTGGCACGATGGAAACTGCAATAATAAGCTAGTTGGCACTTGAAAAAAGGTACAGTTTTTCTTTTTTTTCAGAGGCAACTGCTTTGCTTACTCTCTGTCTTTCCACATGCAGATCAGACTCTCAGATTTTGAGATGTTACTGCACTGAAGAGGGCCATTTTTTCAGGCTTTTTACATCCAGTTAGCAGAGTTTTATACCAAAGGTGAATTTGGCTCACAGTCTTGTGCCATGCGAGTTATGACCATGTATGTATGAAGAGGGTGGTTTGATTTCTATCAAATTGATATTAAGCATATGAATGGCACCTGGGGTCATAAGCAAAAGGAAGAAAAGATTTGAAGTGTGTGGTAATGTATGTTAGCTGAACGATTTTGGGAAGACAATCTCTGGGATATCACTATTCTCTTTGGCCATGACATCTACAGACCCAGAGGTATGAGAGCTGCACTGCACCATGTGTTCTGACCCTGGAGTCGTGTTCAGTGTATTGCTGCACTCCTCACGTGTGTCTTGCTGAGTTAAATGGCATTAAAGTGTTTGGCTTATGGGTTTTTTTTTGGCCTCATTCTAGTCTATTAAATGCTATATTAGCATGACATCTTTTTCCTTATCTGGCTACTTCTGGGGCAAAAGCTAGCCTTAGCTCTTCAGCACAGAACAAAAGGTTTTCTGAAATGATGTTTGCTCATGGCTACAAATAACAAACTTCAGGTGATGAGCAAGAGGTTTTGACAAGGCAAAGCAGTCATGCAGATGCACAAGGTAGTTTGGTATGTGACATGGCATCCTTGCAGAGCTGGACACTGAGCATCCTGTAGAGAGGCTCTTAGTTGACTGTGCAGACCTTAATCTTTCTAATGCAGCCCATAATGTGTAGCAAAAGATCTAGATAATGCAAGAAAACAGTTATTTATCTGGGATTAGCCTACATAAAGCATTTACATTGAGCAGAAACTAGGCCAGAATACCATTCTTCTGTAAATGGTGATAATGAATTGTGACCCGATCCCAAGTCTTTTGAAGTCAAAAGAGCCTTTGCAGTTCCTTCAGTGAATGGACTTTAGACCCTGGACTTTGAACTTTGGCTTAGTGGACCTTTTGGACTCCTGGACTTTGGCTTAGTACTACAGCCTGTGTCTTTCAGTGTTCTCCTGGCAAAGAGGAAAGTCTTAGTTTGAAAAAACAAGACAAAACAAAGCAATCAAACCCAAAACCAAACACCCCAAGCAAGCATACCAAATAAGCAGTGCTATTAATATCATATCTGTAACAAACTCTCAGGTTGGCTAGTTATCAGTGCCTCCTTATGAACAATAGCCTGCCTGCTTTTCCAAATCCCTGCTCTGCTAGTGGTGCACAAGGCGTTTTCCTGATGATTTATTACGGTAGGAGCTACAGAGTAATCCTTGGTAAATAGATTTATACATGTGACACTCCATGAATGGGAGATTTATACTTGGCTATTCCATTGCTGCTTATTACCATATGATGTTTCATTGAATGCAATTATATGTCTGCCTCTACTCTTTAAAGGTTAGAAAGGCTTCATGGTATTCCCATCTTCTGCTCAGCAGAGGCTCACAAGGAGGGCACTTCCCAAGGTGACAGATGGGGTTTGCGGGTGGCTTTGTCCCTGGCGTGTGTGAAGGAAGCTGGGTTTTGGGTGAGGTGAGCTTGGCTGTTAGCAAACCTGTAGTACTGTTACGCTGAAGGTGTTTTAGAAGTTGAGTTTAAGGTTGCCGGCTGCCAGGGCTCTCGCAGAGTTTTGCATGGCAGGACTGACCTGGTCTCACAGGCTCTGGGTTGGAAAGATTCTTGTACTCCTACAGGCCTTACAGGATGTGTCTAACCTGCTGAATTTAGTGTAATGTATTCATTACAACAGCTGAAGATCAGAATAGATTATTTTCTGTGACATCAGGAGGAGGATTTAGACTTTTCTTAGCTGGTACATTTCACATAGTTTCTGTGGCACAGGGGCTACTTTGTAGTGCTGCTGTATACTACATTTTTACTCAGGAAGCATTCTCATTAAGCTAATTTTTTTTTTTTCCCCTGTGGAAATCAGTACAATGTAAAAACTTTTCAAAACAGTGGCTGAAAGCAATGGGATCTGCTAGGTATTTTACTTAGTATAAATATTTTGGGAGATGCCCTGACTGTGCTAAGGTCCGTGGCAAAACTTCCCTTGACTTTGGAAGGACTAGGATTTCACTTCTTATTTTCAGTTTGCCCGTAACTTTTCGTTCCTGGCCTAGTGCATATTGCATCTTCAGTGATTTCATTTCGACGTGGCCTTTGGAAACCATGACCCTTTTTGTCCCCGGTCAAGCCCTGTGTTGCTGCGCCCTTGTGCTCTGAGACCTCATTCATAAACATTTCTCCAAACACGGCTCTTTATCCCGTGTCCAGGGATGCGAGAGAATCCCGAACAATAGCGAGGCTGAGACAAAAGCAGCCATTGTAAAGGGTCTCCAAGGCTGGCGCTTGGAGGGGCCAGGGAGCCTCGGCGGGATGGGACCATTGTGCCCATAATTGGATTTCTGCTGGCGGTGGCCAGCCGGTGGGAGCGGGAGCGGGACCTGCCGGCCTGCCCCAATAAACCTGGCAGTGATTGGAGGAAGCAGATGACCTTTAAAGCCCGTGTTGTTGAGCGAGACCTAATGCAGTATAAATGCAACAGGTTGCAACTTTATTAGTGATTAGACACAGAGATAAGCCTCAGCACATTGCCTAATCTGCAGAGCCTAATTCCAGGCATTGAAGCCAGGGATGCTGATGCAGACTGAGCGCCCATTCAGTCTGAGTGAGCCGCGGTGACTGCAGACAGTATGGTAGGGAGTTTCTGGATAACCTGGTTCTAGGACAGGTTCTGATCAGCCTCTGCTGTGGGGGTGCTGGGACAGGGGCGCAGGCAGTGAAAGTATGGGAATGGGGAGAGAGTCATATAATTGTTTTCTTCAAACCCAGCTTAACTTCTGTGACGGCTGATCAGAAGAATGTTTGCAGTGAGCAAGAATTGGTCCTTCCTGACAAAAACAAGGTGAAGGGTAAGCCTGAAGCAACTTGTCAAGTGAAGTATTCAAGAGGGGAACACACTCTTCCATATTTCCATTTTCCATCTGAGGCTGCTCCTGAGTGCTCTGGAGCTATTCTGAGTTCTCATCTTCTGGACAGGCTTTCCTTTCCTGTGGCCCAGGGTAAAGGCTTAGATGGGTTTTGCCCATGGTGGTTGATCCATGCTGGATGTTTTAGGCTGTGGCTGAATCCTGCTAATGCAGCTGTGTGAATGGTGGTGGAAAATGTTAGAGATTGCAAGCAAAGATGAATCACCGTAGGCCAAGGGTTAAGACTGTTCTTGACAGCACAGCAAGTATGATGCTGTGGTATGCGCTAGTACTGGATTTTCTCCAAGGATTGCTCTTTGAGGAGCTTTGGCCTCACAGCATGCTGCAGGGACCTGCTGCTTGGTGCCATCCTTTAAACATATTGTCGGAGCCTCCGGTTGGATCGTATGCATATCTTGGTCTGTGTTAACAAATATATGCATTGAAATGTTTGGCAGATTCACGCTGTAAATCCAGACAAGCCTATGCAACCCTACCTTTTAAATCCATGGCTTGGAAATCTGCCTCAGAGAGCCAAACTTCCTTATCCGGGGCTTTTGGATGGCATCTGCCTTGTCTTCAGACCCACCTAGACCACCACAAAAATATGACCTGAGAAGCCAGCTTGCTAATAGCCATAACCTTTTAACTTGGTCGATCGGTGGAGATCTTTCTGACCCTTGTTTGGACACACTGTTATTAAACTAATCCCACCTTATCTCTGTAGTGACAGGGTGACCTATTTTTGGTTTTAATCTTGTAAAATGATGTTGCTGGATCTCACTGCCTTTTCTCCTTGCCTCCAGGCAAAACCCATTTGGGATTCTTGCATCTCTAGTTTTCTCTTAGCCCTTCATAACTGTGTTGTGACTTGTATTTTGGAACACCTGGCTCTGCATTTGAGGGGGGAAAAGGGGTGAGAAGCTTCATTTGCTGTAAGAGAAGTATCACTGGGATAACATTTACCCCCAAGAGGTGGCAGGCAACAGAAATTTTTTAGGAGAACCCAAAACCTTGTCCTGGTGATGTTGAATTATTACATTTAAGAGGTAATTTGGAGATGTTAAATTCTCTGATGTTCCGTTCAGAATTAAGGAGTGACCTGGCCAAGGCCGAGCTGTAGGTGAGACCTCGGTATGTCCAAGGTCAGGGCCCCCGTCCCTGCGAGAGCACCTTGTTGGGCTAGTGTATCAACTTCCCTGCAGCTTCGCATTGTTTCCCCTTTTATCACCCAGCCAGGGCTTGTTTGTCTATCTTTTGCCTCCAGAGTTTTGGAGAGGAGCCACTGACTTCCCTTTCTGTTCAAGCTCTGCATTAACTAGTCCCCTCCTCTGACTAAAAAGGCGTGAAACTGAAGAGGAAGTTTCAAATGCTTTGAGCAAATCTGGGATGGGGAGTGAGTTGTTGAGGTCAAAATCAGTGGACAGCAAACAGTGATACAAACTGCATGTCCAGTGCCAGGTGGCATGTCCAAGGCCCTTTGGGCATCTTCTCTGCAGGTGTAAAATCAGTATTATTCCCCAACCTTGTGTTTCACGAATCACCTTCCCTTAGGGTAGGATTCAACTTGGTTCTGGGGGCGCTTGGATGAGGTGAAGCAGGAGCTGATGTGGGGAGAGCTCCCCCACATCATCATCATCAAAAGATTGCTTGTCTGCAGTGGGTGGTAGGTGTGAAGGTTTCCTGGCCTGATATGCCAGGGGAGGTTTAGATTGGATATTAGGAAACAGTTCGTCACTGAAAGGGTTATTAAGCATTGGAACAGGCTGTCCAGGGAAGTGGTTGAGTCACTGTCCCTGGACGTATTTAAAAGACAGGTAGATGTGGCACTTAGGAACATGATTTAGTGGTGGACTTGGCAGTGTTAGGTTTATGGTTGGACTGATGGTCTTAAAGGTCTTTTCCAACCTAAATGATTTTGTGATTCTATGCATATTTTGGCTTTGCACATCTGCTGGTCTCATTTTCCACGTGCACCTGATGCAGCTGGAGCATGTTTGATATGGAGCTGGAGCCGCTTGATGCAGCAGCACGTTGCTGCTGGACACCTCCTATGCCATACACTTCTGCCAGAGCTGATTAGAGTAGAATTGGACCTAAAGCCTTCTGCAGCAGAATAGGGGAACTCCCTGTTGGCTCTGTTGTCTTGGAAGGTGGTTGGTGGTGTGACTTCTTCCCACCCGCTTCCTTTGTCACTTGAGATAACTTGTATTTGCCTTGTGATAGAGCATAAGGAGACTTCCTGAGCATCACGCGATTCTCCACCTGCCAGCATCTCCTTCCTCCGCGCCGGCAGCATTGCCATCCTCTGCCGTGCAGCCCCTTGCCCACCTGCGGCGATGGGGCTCCTGGGAGACACAGTGGGGCTGGGGGAACACTGCGTTCACTAATCTCCAGACAGTGTGGCCTTACTTAAATAAATCCATGCCTATAGGCAGCTTTCTGGGGCTCATTATAATACTAATCAGTTGAATTCCTAATTAGAGACCGGTGGTTTTGTGTGTGTATTGGAAGTTGGTGTAACTTTTTTAGGGTGGAGGAATCATCCACTGAAAGCTGCTTGGGGACAAAGGCTGAAATGTGATCAGAATCTAAAAAAAGATGTCTTATAAAATAAACCAACCATTTAAAATGTGTTATAAAGCTGGTGTATTACTTCAGATCAGACAGGGTGTGGAATTACTTTTAGCTGACTCTTTGTGCAGCATCAGCAAGAGAACTGTGTAAACACATTCGTAGATAAAGATGTCTGTGCCTTGAAATGCTTGGGGGGGACAGTTTTCAAGCCCAAGTCTAGTGTTATTTCTTCTGATTTTGTAAATTGGAAGAAGTAATCTGGCCACGCTTTGCCCCATGTCTTGGCTTAGGCTGATGATCTCTTCTGTTTACATTGCCCCCTCTGTTCGAAAGGTCTATGTTGGACGGGTTTAGTTCAGGGAGTGTTTGTGCATGTGTTTTTGTGTTGGTGTTGCACTGTATCATTGCTCTAATGGACCTCTGGAGGAATGTGACACAATAGTTAATGCTGGCTATGCTGTTAAATAATAGCTCTTTCAGGAAGGAAGTGAAGAATAATTTATGTGCAGGAAAACAGAGCAGGTATACAGAGAACAATAAAAATAGATAAGCTGTGATTTCATTAAAACAGTTGAGCCAGTTCCTATAGCAAAAAGTTGCTTAGGCTCTGTGATGCCTGCTGGTGCCCCCCGCCAGCAGTGACAGCCCCGCCAGGATGGATGGCCGGGGCTCCAGAAGCTTGGGCACTCCGGAGGACACGATGGGGAGCGGGCCAAAGCCCGGGGGCTGTTCAGCCAGTGCATGCATCCAGCAGCCCAAATGCAGTGTCCTTGCAGATGCACTGCAGAAACCCCACGCGTGTGAGGATTTCATGAGAGACGGGGTGTACGGTTTTGGCGTGAGGGGCACCGCTGAAGCATGTTTATACCAGGAATGGATTGTAAACTGTGACCTGCCTTTTCATTGTATGGAAACACTTGTTCTTGTCTAAATAGATTTCTGCATTAGCCTGCTTAATTATCCTCTGGTCACTATCAGCTTTTGTTTGGATAGCCTTCCTTTTGTCTTTAAGTGTAAATAAACACTGACCGAGTGGATTGGGCTCCATCTGGGTGATGGGGCTGAGCGGGAGGCTGTGATGGGGCTGTGCTCCCGTGAGCTCCTCAAATAAACAGACCTTCTCAAGGGCTACCGGCAGAACTCCCCCACCGCTAATTTAAAAAATAACCGATAAATCAAAGCGTCTCTCTCGCTTCCCCCCCTTTGGCATTCCACTTTTGAGGGAGGTTTACTTTGCGGTGCACAGCTGAAATGTCAGCTTTTGATTACTCCTTGCCTTTAGTCATAGAGATGTATTATTTAAGTGTAAATACATCCGCATGAGAAGCGGTATCCTGTGTCTAAGCTGCTAGGAAGCTGTTTATCTTGTCAAAGAAACGTCTTACCCCTTCTGCAGGCTTCACCTGAACCCTCCCCTGAGCCCCAGCCCCTCTTCCCCAATTTCATGCCTGCGGTGGGACTTCCCCCCCACCTCCGACCCCCCTCCCCCAGAACCTCTTGAGCAGGGAAGACATGAAAGAGAAGAAATCCCAGGCGCATTCTTGTAAAGAAGCAGACCACCTAGGTGATGGGGCACCTGGGCACGTAGGTCAGCAGCATATTTTGAGAACGTGGATTACCTGTGAGAGGGCTGCAGTTTACATTCCCATACGGCGGGGCACCTGGTAATGCTATCTGGTACCTCTGGCTACGGCACCGCTGTCGCTTTTCTACTAAAGTTCAGATGGTAATTTTAAACCATGGGAAAATATTTTTTTCGCTTTGAGGAGCATTGTTAGTCATGTGAAGGCTCCTCCCTTGCTCCTTTGCTGAGTGCATCAGCCCTTCATGGGATTGCGGGGAGCCCCCAGGTTCCCCAGGCAGCATGCTCCCACCGCAGGGATGGGTGCGAGTGGCATCGTTTTTCTTCTGGGTTTGACTCATGTGGGCGTGCTGGTCTGTGTTTGTGGGGGCAGGAGTGTGACAGACACATTTGAATTAATCTTGGATCAAATTAGCCAACATTTTAGAAGAGGATTTTTGCAAATTCACAAGTTACAGTTATGTCAAGAAAATACTAATTGCTTGCAATTTTGCCTCTACCCCTTCTCACCTCCCAGCCTATCTGTGTTCCCTCACTGAATAATATTCCACCTCTGGAAATGTAGTCAACTGCCTGCACGTATTTCAATGGAAATGTCATTACAGTAAAAATGCTTAGTTTCTTATGCACTGCCAGGTGTTATTGGCACAGAGGGGAAATCTGCACTTTAACAGATCCTTGGCTTAATAAAGAAGTGAAAATAATACCTGATATCTTAAGGTTGGGTTGGGTTTTTTTAAACATCCCCGCTCTCCTAGGAACAATGCAAATTCGCTCTAAAGTACTTGCATTTCAATAGCACTCTTTTTTTTCTCAAAATACTGGGATGAGGGAGATCTGATAATGCAGTCCAGGGTGGAAAACCCTGATAACTTGAGCTGTTAATATAAAAAGAAGAACAACACATACTGTGTTGCATTAAGAGATAAGGCTACAAAGGTGTGGTGGGGGTTTTTTTTGTGGGTTTTTCACATTCCCTCAGGCAAGAGCTTGTGTTTGGTCAGGACAAAGTCAGGGTGGGTGCGGGAGTGGTGGTGGCAAATTCCTTGCAGGTGGAATTACAGCAGTGACGAATGCATGCTACATGGCCACAGATCTTTTTATGGATGTTATAAATATGAGTTTCCGCCTAAAAGCGATGGTAGGAAGCAACTGTTGAGATGAACAGAATATCCGTTTAATGCTTTCTGCCTTTTTTCTGAGCTTCTGGAAGCTGTTTCCACCAAACACCTCTCCAGTCCCAGGGAGGGTAAGGAAATCCACGCCAACAGCCTGGTTCACAGCAGGCATGCTGCTTGCCCTTATGCTAAAAACACACAAAAAAACCCAACAAAACCAGGGCTTGTGCCATCTCAAATAAAAGGCAGGGCTGCAGGGAAGGGTATGCCGGGAATCTGACCCTGGGAGCACAAAGCCAAAAGGGCAGCGGAAGGAGCAGGGTTATGGCCATCCCGGCGAGCTGTTTATTCAGTTGCCATTTAATTAAAAGCTGGGACGGTTGCAGGCACATTGTTATTTATTTATTTGTGCTGGTAGAAGCTCTCTTCTTTAGGAAAGTTTATGTTTCTCAAAGGGATGTGGATTGGGGGTTGGAGAAGCTGGTTGCCTGGCTAAAGAATAACCTGTGGCATTGCTCACTCTCCGAGGGTCTCAGCCTCATGGGCTTGCTCTGGTAATAAACTCACAAAGTAAAAACAAAACCAAAAGTGATGTTGTTACGATAGAATTAATTATCATAGAATCACAGAATAATAGGTTCATTTAGGTTGAAAAAGTCCCTTAAGTGCATAGAGTCTACCCTTAACCTAACGCTGCCAAGTCCACCACTAAACAATGTCTCTATGTGCCATGTGGTCTCTTCAGTACCTCCAGAGGTGGTTACTCAACCACATCCCTGGGCAGCCTGTTCCAACACTTAATCCTTTTGGTGAAGAAGTTTTTCCTGATACCCAACCTAAACGTCCCCTAGTGCTACTTGAGGCTGTTTCCTCTCAACCTAATTATGAGCATCTCCTGATGAAAATAGATACTCCCAAAATGCTCATGCCTGTTGAGGGAGTTTCAGCTTGTTGAGTGTGCTGTCCCTGGTGCAGAGCCCAGGTAAAAGCGCATCCTCTGCCATTTGTGCCCCAGCCTTAATACCCATGGTTTGGCTCCAGGCGCGTCCAAGGACCAATCCAGATATCTGTGTGATCCCGTTAGATCTGGGCTTACATGTATGGGCGTTCCTGAAAATATAAGACAATAAATTTTTTTCAAAGGGGTAGAGTGCTGTGTCGATCCCAGAGGGTTTGTAGATACATTTTGCTTCTGTACACCAAGCCCTGCAATCTTGATGACATCCAGGACTTGATATTGCTATGAGGTGTTCAGCAAGAATATTGAATTAAAATTCCATGGTGTTCTGCTGTCTTTAATGATACCCAGGTGAAAAGTACAGGCAGGTAATTACACATAATTTTCACGGTTTTTTTTGCTGAGACAGACAACAATCTTCATGTATACCAGGATGAGCAGCAACAGTCTCGAGTGTGCCTTAATTAATACAAATGTTAACTACTCTTACAAATAAGTTGCATTTAAATGTCAAACACTTGCTATTTCATTGCCTGTGAGTCATTTTTCTAGCTTGCATATGTGCAAATTGAGCATAAGTTTTGATGTTGTGAAGTATCCGAGTTCATAACTAAAAGTAGCGAGTGTACATTGTTTGTTTGCCATCCTGGGTTAGAAGAAGTTCTCGATTTCAGGTGGTTTCTTGCTGCATGGTATCCAAAGGAGAGAGAAGCAGTGCTCTGAAGCGTTCCTCTGGTGCTACAGGATCTTCCTCAGTGTCCGAGTTTGTAGGTTAAGGCAGATTTTTTTACTTTTCATTCTGTATTTCCCTGTTTGTACAAGGTGAGCCCATTGCTGGGTGGGTGTCCTTCCCAGGTGAAGAGCCATGAATCCAGATACGCCAGTTTGATACGCCAATTTGAAAGAGGTGGGAGACAAAGCGGCCTCCTGTTCGCTTTCCCTTTGTATTCACTACTGTATCTGTCCTACTGCAAAACGATCAGCAAAGAA
Source organism: Eurypyga helias (assembly GCF_000690775.1). NCBI lineage: Eukaryota > Metazoa > Chordata > Aves > Eurypygiformes > Eurypygidae > Eurypyga > Eurypyga helias. The sequence goes on from NW_010262718.1 coordinate 12,256, forward strand.
ACGGTTACCAGCTTTGCATTCAAATAGCCCTTATATGGAAATAAGTGACAGCAGTTTGAACCCTGCCAGGGCGGTGTTGGCTTGAACTTTTGTTTCCTCGTTGTAGTCAGCATCCTTGTCCCCGCAGCAGCCCGGGGAGGCTGCCCTGCTGCAGGCTGACGTGGGCTTCCCGCTGCTGGATTGTGGGGTCTTGCAAAGGGCAGAGCAGGCTGCCCAAACTGCTCCAGCACCTCTCCACCTGGGAAAAGTCCTCGCATAACCAGTCCTTGAACCTCTTTATCTGGAATAGGTGTTGGTTTTCCTTCATTTAGGAATACTTCAGTCACCGGTTTTGCTGATCTAAAAGGTGGAAAGTGAGGTTTTGCTGCGGTGAAGGAGGTGGAAAGGGGAGCTTTTCTAGGAAGCCATAAGGCAAGTGCCAAGATGCTGCTTTCCAGTTGTGCTTTAAGGCTTTGTGCAGCTGCTGGCGACGAGACGACTGGTTCATGAAAATGGTCCTGGAGCTATAATTCTCCCACAGCAGCCATCTCATGAGCTAGCTCGTGGGACTGTGCAAGCACGCGAAGGCAAAGCAAGCTCGCTCTGCTACAGAGCCCATCCGACACAGAAAGGTTGATTTGTAGAGCAAGCCAGGGAGTTGGAACTGCAGAGGTTGGACCTACAAAACCTGCTCATTGCTGCATGCTGAGCTCTGAGCTGACTGTTGTCTAAACTGGCTTTCCATGTCCTTTGGGGCCTGCGGGTTGAAACTGTGCTGGATGGGATGGAGGTACAAAGACTGAATAAGTGCTGTCAGAGGTGGAAGTTGGAAATAATGCTCTGCATCCAGGTATGCTGCAGGGGAAAAATATCTAAAGTTTGGCGTCTCCTTCAAAACTTCTCATATCCATTTATACCTCTTTGCCATAGCAAAGCTCTTTCTGATTTTATTTTCTTTGTGGAAGACACCAGGACGGGACAAGGGAGAGCAGGAGAGGAATTGGTAGCACTTGGAAGTGTGGAGGACTTTGCCTGGGCATTGAAATATCCCCAGCTCACACAGCATTCAACAAACAAAGCTGTGATCCTGTCCCTGGCATTGGAGGAAGGCTGCTGGGAACAAGTGGGCTGGGGCCCTTGCTGTGGAGCAGAACTGCTCCACAGAACAGCCTGGTTTGAGGGGAGACTGCCTCATGGACCTGGCTAGCCTCCTGCCCCCGCCAGCCCTCTGCCTTCTCTGATGCTTGGTGCTGGGACCTGGGGAGAGGCCTCTGATTGTTTTCTTGCTGGGTGTAGGGCTGCTTCTGGAGCTGTCCTGAGCCATGCGGCTTTGGGGAGAGTTAGCCTGTGCTTTCATTAGGCAGTGTCTGCTTTGAGCAATAAATAGCCTTAATTCTGCTGCACTCAGGTTCCTGCAAGGCAGGCAACAGAGCTGGAAAAACAGATATTTGAGTCAAATGATCCACCCCGGGCTTCTCAATTCCTCAGCACTGGGTAGGAAAGAAGAATTTTAACTGGTGTTTCTAATCCCTTCCCGTAGCATGGCCCTGGGTAACAATGGAATAAAAAATATTCAGGACTTTTTTGCCTGTAATGAAGGGTGACCCACCGGACTGTCCGTAACCTCCAAGCTTGTCAGAGATGCTCTGTCAAATTCCCCTGCCAACCTGGGTTCCTGCTTTGAAACACCTCTGACTTTTATCTAATCTCTGCTAAAGCATCCTGAGTGATAAGGGATGTTTTTATTTTGTCCATTCCTCCTCATGCTTTCCGGGAGGCCGTAAGTATATCATAAAGGCACAAAGCCGCTGTTTTGGGCAGCAGTACGCTTGTTAGCTGCTTGAGTCCGGTGCCCTGTCTTCCTCCAGGTTTCATGCGGGACTGATCTCGCTGGCAGCAGGCGATAAATAACAAGGGTTCCCCATTGTGTAGGTGGAGGCATTTAAATGGTCCTTGCTTGGAGGTAGCAAGTCGGCCCTGGGCGTTACCTGCAGTTGGGTTTCCACCAGCTTCATTGAACTCTTTAGTGACACAGTCCTGTTTGCATTGTGCAGAGGTTGGTGTATATCAGGGATGGCCATCAAGCTCCGAATTTCCATCCTATGAGGCTGTGAAGAGCAGCCCCCCTGAGCTGATTATGAGCCACCCAAACATGTCCTTGACCTTCTCTGCGATGGACGGATGGATGGATGGATGGCAGTGCCCACTGGCCTCTTAAGTTGTGCTTACAGGGCCAAACTGGAGCAGCTGCCTTGGCCTGAGACTTACCCCGGAGCCAAGCCAGCCAAACGGGTTCAAACAGGCTGCTGCTGCTAATCTGTTAAATGTCTCCACAAGTCGTAATAGCACATCATCTGCTGCTGCTGGTGGGAAACTGTTATCAGTGCTGGTTTCAAGTGCCTCATCACACTGCTGAAATGGCCACAATTTAAGTCACAGAGCTGACTTAGTTCTGGATTTTTTAAAAATTAAAAATAAGTCATTATGTCCACAGAAGTATTGAACTGAAAAAAGCCCACAGTCTTCAGCCTTTAGCTGTGGCTAATTTGATGCCTTTGGGATTCTTCTTACAGCATGTCCCTGCAGCTCCTTATAATGGTTCCTTCCTGAAAGGAAAGCCAGGAGTGAGCGCAAGGCTGGGAAGGAGGAAGAGTGCGTGGAGCTAAACCTGCGCTGTTCTCACATGCTTGCCAGGGCTGGGAGGTGGAGAAACGGGAGCCTCCCAAGGTGTGTCCGGGTGCGCTGCCGTCCGTGGCGGTACATACCCGTCCCCGTGGGCTTGGTGCCTGCCGCTTGTGTTTGTTTGCCGTAACCCGCGTGGTTACCCCTGGCTCAGACGCAGTTTTAGCTGCAGGAACATGCCGTGCACCACTGCGGCGTGTTCTTGGTGGGCAGAGCGTGCTGGCGGTGGTGAACACGTGTCGGCCGGTGTGACAGCATTGCAGAGAAGAGGGAAGGGGCTGTTTCTGCCTCGGCTGTGCTGATATTGTTACAGTGATGTCACCTTTGTGTGTTCAGACAAGGCTTTGGGCAGTGAAGTGGTGTTTTTGGAGCTGGCTGCTCTGGTGGAAGAAGTTGCTGTTTTCGGCAGCGCGTGACCAGCGCTTGCTGGTTAGTGCCTCCATGGACCTGCCAATGCAGCAAGTCCCTAATTAAGCAGAATTATCCAAGCACACAAGATTGCCTGAACAAACTCTTTGCCTGACTTGACCGGAGCCAAGCAATCAAACTGCAGGGGCAAATGAGGCTGCACTTTGTAAAGGGAAAAATGGCTGTATCGTGATTTTGCCTGTTCAAATATGTGTATTTTCAGGGAAAGTAAAGCATAGAACAGCAGCAAAAGAAGGCAGAGAAGCAGTGAGCAATAAAGATGTGGAGGAGAAACAACAGCAAACGAGTCTAGAAAGTGGGAAAATCTGGACAGGGGCAAAGCAAATAAATGCAAGGCAAAGGCCTGGTCAGATATAGCTCCTGTTGAGCGCAGGGCATCCAGACCCTCTTGCAGGCGGTTGCAGCAGCCCTGCCTGAGGATGCACTGTGGGATCTGTGCGCCTTGGGAGGAGGTGGATGGTCTCCCGTGTCAGGGTCTGGCCTCCTAACTTCCCTTGCATCAGCAGGGGTTTTGTGTGAGAAAGGACTGCTTGCTGAGTACTAAAAAAGAGAGCAGCAATATGGCTGCCATCTCTTCAGTGAAAGAGCAGAGACTTCAGTGGATTTTTTGGGGGGGGGTGGGAGGCTGCATTTGAAAAAAGAAAAAAGGTGATGAGAAACCTTTTCTGAAAATTCTTGGTCTTTTCAAAGTCTACAGAAGATTTCTTTTTCCACCTGTTTAAAAGATGTGGGAAGGTAGGGAGTGATTCTCAGCGCTCACAGATATGTGCGTGAGCTCCTTATACAACAGCTGATGAGATTGCTCTCAAAACGTAGTCAGTGATTATGAGGGTGGCTGCTAGTATCAGGCTTATGAATTGCTCTGAGATTTGAATAAAGTTTTACATTTTCTAGGAAATGGTTCTCCAAGTCTTACTAAAGTATTTCATTGTCAGAACCAAAGAATGTCCAACTCCCTCTTCTGAGGGCAGCGTTTCAGCGTATTGCATCCTTATTTGTCTGGGACTCTCAGTTTCAATGCCTCTGTCCTGCAGTGGGGTGAAAAGCTCCAGTACAAAAGCCCCAGGGCCTTAAAAAATTAATCTCTTGCAATAAAACTATATTGCTTTCACGTAAATATGGAATCCAAAGCAAATTTTTCCTTCTTAACAGCCATTTAGAACAAAGTTTAATTTGATCTGGGAGTCACTTTCTTTTCCTTTCTTTTTTTCCCCTTTTTTTTTAAGAAGTGATGTTATTTCTGCTTCAGCAGAAACCAACCCCTCTTCTTCAGTTGTGCAGGGTGAGTTGTCACTGCTGTGCTCAGTCTGAGTTAAAGGTTTGCTGGGGCCACAGAAGCTTTGGAGACCACCATGGTTAACGTATGCAATCCCACCTGGCTCTGTGGGTGGGAACTGACCTCGGTCTTGCTGCTTTTACAGTGCCTGGGGTAATGGGGCTGTAAACCCTTTAGGAGTCCTTAGGCGCTTCCACTGTGGAAATAACAATTAGCTGCTATGCCAAGTCGAGGAGAATATGGGCAGATCCCCCGTGTGTATGCGGAGAAGGTGGGATGGTTAATCACAGTCTGAGATGGGGATGCTCTGCCACGGTGGTACCTGTGCAGGATCACGAGCACTTGGCACAATTAATCTCGGAGCAGAAATGGGGAGACAGCCCTTGCAAGGCTGTCACAGTTCTTGTGTCCCTGCTTTAGCTGTGATGTCTCTAGTCACTTGGGGATGAAAACCTTTATTTTTGTGTTTGAACAGCAGCTCAGACAAGGCTTGTTGTCTGTAACTAGGCTTATAATGCAAATAGCAACTACATAATAACAATATTTAAGCAAAAGATTGGTAGCAGGATTGAGATTGCAGTCTTTCTTTTTTTTTTAATATATTTTTCGGGGGTTTTGTTGTTAAGTAAGTGCTCATCAGCTCTACCTGACTGCTTGTCACGCAGCATTCACGGAGAGGGATGCTTGTGCATTAGTAACATCTTTTTATAGAGTTTCGTCAGATGAAACCACACAGCTGTTTCACTTCTGAAATGCTCTTCTGTTCAGTACTTCTAGGGATTCTGTTTCCCACCTTAAGACGATAAGACTGGCATTTAATGTGATTTGGAGTTTTAAACCAGGTCAAAATCTGGTCCTCGCTTATAACCATCCAGGTCGTTTCCCACACTTTGGAGTGGAAAAGAGGGAGTTTGAACCTTTCAAATTCAACACACCTATGCATTTGCTGAAGCCAGACTACCTGCCTCCCTCTAGAAGCAAGGTGCCAGATCTGGAAGTGGATTTGGGGATGGGGGCTAGGGA
>NW_010262718.1:17658-32538 GCF_000690775.1 Eurypyga helias
TGTCCCCAACCCCTGTCCATGTCCCCCAGCTGCTGGCAGTGGGTCCCTACGGAACAAGGCGCTCTTCTCTCATCTGCTTCGTTTGCTGAAGAGGGTGGCCAAGGGTAGCTGGTGCTAATGATTTGTCCCAGGCCAGGCAGAGGTGTGTGTCTCCTGCTTGGGGAGGCTGGTGGCTCGTGCTGATGCAGTTTTAGTCTTTTTGAGCAGAAGGGGGAAAGCAGTAGTTGCCGGACTCTGGTTGTGTCCCTGCTGTAGCTGCAGTGGCCCTTTACCCTGCTGCTTTCTGGTGTTTTCTTACCCACTCTTGTGCAAATGTGGAAATAACCCGGCTTTGGAAGAGAAGGTCTGTAGCCAAGTCTCAGTGATATCTAAGTGTCCCATACCCATTGAAGGAAATTTGAGTTGGGTACCTAAATTCTCTTGGAAAATGAGGGCTGTTGCTTTGGTGTTTTGGTGAGTTATTTGCTATATTAGCTGGGTAACATCCAGAGCCTCAGACATAAAGCAGGGATTGATCAGTGTGGAGCAAATACATTGTGCCTGCTCCAGAGCATTTCCATTTAGAGACTGCAGACAACAGGCACCTACTGGGACCCATTGTCACTATGTGTTGTGTTGCCTGGCTCTTACCAGTGTTTCTGTAACACCATTTTTGGGAGAGCAACCAGTAATTCCACACATGCATTGTGTGGGTTGGTGTTTGGGTTGGTGTTTTTTGTTTTATTTCCCCCCCCCCCCCAATCAGTCTTTCCCAAGGAATCCTCTGAGGTAAGGGATGCAGGAAACTGCAGATCTGGCAATCCTGATCTTGGATCCTCTTGACCCTTTCAAAAATGGAACAAACATTTTCTGACGCTTTAAAACCTTCCTCCTGCAGGGCACTGTGGATGGGAAGCTGAGCGTGTTTAGTTCTTGCAGAGCTGAGCTCTTAAATTGATAGTGCCTGTAGTTATATGTAGCTCTTGTGAAGGAAAATAAGAGAAACATCTTAAATCTTTAAACCTCTCAAGACCATCCGTTCCCTACCATGCTGTGAGAAGTCTGCAACTTCAGAGTATCAGAAGAAATCCTACATGAATGTAGCCATGCCAAGATGCGCTTACAGACAAGAAGCACATAGTGGGCATGAATCAATGCCTGCCAAGGTCACTCACTGGGGGTCTTTCAATGCTACTGTGAACTGTGTTAATGTACCTGACTTTTGGAAGCACTGCATGTGTTTCAGAAAGCCACAGAGTGATGCTGTAGTTGCTCCATTCACACCATGTGGATCTCGAGGATTATTAGTTTCCGTGCTGAAATACCTTTTCCTAAAATAACAGCGGATGGCACGTCTGTCTGACCAGAGCTGTCTTGAGTTCTGGAATGAATGTGGGTTGTGCTTTCATTTTATTTAGGTTTGCTTTAACTAATGAGAAGCACCGGTAAATGTTGTTTGTTGCCTAGAGGGAGATCTTGAATGTGGATCATTAAGAAATGGGGTCAGATGAAGAAGAGAAAATATCACTGTCCCTGTACTGGGTCTTGCAAATCCGTGCACTGTGCAATGCCCCACGGAGCTGGAAATCTTCTGTCAGTGCTCATAGGACTGCGATGGTCTGCAGTGCTGATAGCAGTGCCTGGCCTCAGGGTCTGTGCTATCCCTACATGTCACAACCACTGTGTTTCAGAAGGCTGGATTGCATTTCTTCCTGGAGAGTTTGTCTGATTGCTCACAGCACATAACGATTTGAAAATGAGTTTGTTTTTAGTAATAAACCTTTATTGCTCTTGCAAAGTGGGTCTCTCCAGACAGGTTGGGGCAGAGGAACAGCTCCAGCTGACCTCTAGTTTGGGAAGACTGCCAGTGCACATGGAGGTAAGATGAGGTTGTAAGGAAAAGGGAAAATAAAACGTTTTTTCGCCATTTATTCTGAAAACCCACAGCTTGGCAAAATGTATGTTTCTCCAAAATTCTGAAACAATATTGAATTAATGTAGCCGTAAGTTATGTGAAATGAAATCCAAAGGCATTAATTAGAATTCCGAACCATATGGTCATGCGAATGCGGAGACCCACACAACTGCATTTTCATATCTGATGTTGACACATTAAAATTCATCAGTTTGCAGCCAGAGTTGTCTTAGTTAATTTAACTAATACCATAACATTCCTGAGATGCATCATTACGCCTCATCATGTAAATATAACCAGGATGATTAGGGGAGAACCACTCGCTTCAAAGAATTAATATAGCTGAAAAACTGCTTACAATTTAGAAGAATTAAAATAAGATGCTAAATATGTCTCCTTATGCCCCCTTGTTAAAGCCAGACCTTTATTAGTTTACATAGTAGCTGATTTTTTATGGTGTATTTTAGTCAATGGCTCATCTGCGTGCCTCAGCGATGGTTGCCTTTTTGGGGCTGTGATGCAGGTTCTGAATGGGAGCTTTAAGGAGGAGGTTGTTCAGTTTGGTGGGCTGAGTTGGCACCTTAGCTTCAGGAACCTGTGTTCTCCAATGAGCTGGCCATTGCCATGCCTTGGAAGGAAGAAATAAAATCATGGAATGGTTTGGGTTGGAAGGGTCCTTAAAGATTGTCTAGTTCCAACCCCCCTGCCATGGGCAGGGACACCTTCCACTAGACCAGGTTGCTCAAAGCCTCATCCAGCCTGGCCTTGAACACTTCCGGGGATGGGGCATCCACAGCTTCTCTGGGCAACATGTGCCTGTGCCTCCCCAGCCTCTCCGGGAAGAATTTTTTCCTGATATCCAATCTAAATCAACCCGCTTTCAATTTAAATGATGAAATGATGCAGTTGGGAAGGGAGCTGGAGGGAAGCCAATGTTTCAGCTGAAATGCTGGCCGAGGCCTCGTCTGCACTGTGGTGGGAAGCGAAGCCTGGCCCACCTCTGTTGTCCTTGACCAGGAGTGTGGTTGGGCTTTCTGTGTTTGTGTCTATCTTTGGCATGAGGAGGTGGAAGAGGCTTGAGTCTCCTCTTGTGCATCAGTTTAACTGGAAACAGTCTGCTCTGAGTCTAATCTAAAGCAGATGCATGTCACAAGGGAGCTGGGTTCAAAAGGTTGATATGTACTTGATGTCTGCTTAGACACCTTCCCCCCAACCCCTGGTGGTTAACTGTCATGTTTTGAGTCTTAGATCTCTGTGCAGTGTACCCACGTACGAGGAGACAGAATACACCCCTTGTGATTACAGCAGTCAGCTTGCAGACTTAGGTCGTTGGTGACAAAAATGTTGATGGAGGTTTCCCCTCCATTTGTGTGTACGAGGCTGGGGCTGCACTGGTGACAAGCTGACCAAAGGACACCTTGTTCAGGGGAGCGATGGCCGCCCTCCAGAGCTTTGTGTGATGCTCTGCCAGCTCTGTTGTCATTTGGAAATCTTGTCCTTGTGAGCAAGACCAGCTGCTCTGGACGCCCTCCGCTGCGTGGAAGCCAACGTGCGAAGCAGACATGCTCTTGGGGTTGCCTGTTTTGTTGGTAGGAATTTGGGACCTGCCACCTCCTGATCAGTAGTCCTGGGAGGGTTGGGCTTAGCGGGAAATTGCAGACATCAAGAACAGGCCTCAAAGCAACCAACTGATTTGAAAATGTTAATATTGATTTGTGAACCACGGGTACTAATTGAGTAGGGTACTAATTGAGTAAGCGGCAATAGGACATGAAAGAGTCTTCCAGGGGTCATGTAGCTCAGCTCTCTGCCCTTAGGCAAGACCAGCTCAAATCTAAATAGATGTTTCCTGGTCTGGAAAACCTCCGCAGATGGCAATTCCATAACCTCACCAGGCAATGACTTTCAGTGTGGCACTGTCATTCCCAACTGGAAGGCTTTTCCTAACCTCTAACTTCACCATTGCAATTTGGCTCTGGTTTTGCCTTATCCGATCTGCTGTGGGAAAGGGGAACAGGTTATGCACTTCTTTCCAGCTACTTGTCATGTATTTTAGAGATAGTTATCGTGTCTATCCTCATTCTTTGCTAGACTAAACAACCTAGTTCCTTCAGTCATTCTTTGTAGGTCATGTTTTCTAGGCTGTAGAGAAATCTTGTTCCCCAGTGGACTGTCAAATCAATCTGCTTCCTTTTTTTGAAGCGTTATGCCCCAAACCAGCTGGCTGTGTGAGGGTGATGCTAAGCAGAGAGGGAGGAGTTGGTACGGGCCGTCTGCTGGTCACCAGGAGCTCAGTGTGTCAGCCTCTACGGGCAGTAACAAGCTCCCTGAGCAAGGCATCGTAACTGGTGCACATGCTTCATGGCCTGGCCTCGGAGAGGGAGAACCTCCTCAGCGTGTGGGCTGGTGTCTCTGAGGTTCCCATGTGTCCGAAGGGGGGTTGTTGGAGCTCCAGTGGAGTTTGCAGCGGGGGGCTGAGTTTGTTGGCAGAGCTGCAGGGTCTGTGAAGTATCTGTGAGTATGTCCTTACTTTTATAGTCCCAACTTCCATTCCCATACTATCTTTTCTGTCAAGCAGAAATCAGTGACAAAGAGGAGGCTGAGGAAAGGAGCAGAGCACTTAATTTGTCCCCATGGCTTGTGCAGCTATATACCTGGTTTTCCAGAGAGCCTCTCAAGTTCTGCCTCTTTAAAAACTTGGCGGGTTGCCATTGCTTTAGGCATTACTTTTTTTTCTTTGCTCCTAATGTTTGAGCTGATTTCATAAGAAACTGTTGGAGTGTCATGTGTGGGGGGAATCTTATGCAATGAAACCAATCCAAGGGACCATCCTTATTCTCTTGGTGTGACACAGGTTGAGGAACCTCCTCTGCCTTGAAATCACAGTTTATGCTTGGGCTCAAAATAGATCTCACAGAAAGCAGTAGCATGGGAGGTCTCAGCTACCCAGCATGTTTTCTTCAGTGGCAAAACCGGTTGCTCACCAACTTCTCCTTCCTCGACACCAATCTGCCATAAGTTACCTTGTCCTCCCCTGCAAAGACCAGGAATTCCAGCATCAAAGTCAAGCCACCTCCTGCCATACAGTCACACGTATGCTAAAGGCACCTCAGCAGAGCAGGCTTCCAAAACACGGCCAACAGGTACCTGGCAGCCAAGCCGCTTGCCCAAACCTGGGCAGCAAGCCCATGTCCCAACTGGCATTACCTGTGGCAATGGAATGACTAAAGGAGCCCTCCAGACTTTTTCCCAGAGCCCAGGATCACGCCCCCGTGCATTTTTCTCTCTGCTCGTTGAAGGATGCCGCTTCTGTGCTTTCCCCTCCCCGAATATGTGGGCCACGTGCCAGCCCTGGGAGTTGTGCAAGCACCCAGCCTTTCGAGGCTGCCAGGCGCGGGGATGTCGCAAGAGAACTCAGGGCTGTTCTTGGGGCGTTTTGAGGCGATAATCCTAATTTCCCATTTCTTTGGTACTGGCAACAGTTTTAAAGGAATGAAGATAATTACCTTGTGAAATAGATTTGGTTTCCTACCAGGTTTTTTGTCTCTGCCAGGTAGTTTTAAAAATTGAGGGTTTTGGAGGGAACATTTCATAAGACATGACTGATCATTCAACAGTTCACGTGTGGATTTGACCTTGGAGTGTTTGTACGGACTTGATGGAGCTGTTGAATACAAATGTTTTGGTTTTTTTTACTTCCTCGGTATTTGCTAAAGATTTGGGTCTCGATCATCTGCTGACTTGCTGTTTCGAGCTGCACACGCTGACAAGCAAACTCGGCCGTTTGCACAGCTCTGTTCCCCTGCCACACCGTGGGTTAAACAGTAACCGAGTCGGGACATTCATTACTTGGGTGAAACATGTCATGGAGCTTGAAACTGGGGCTCTGCTCCAATACACGGCAAGATTTATGGCCTGCTGGATAAATTGGATTTAGCCGAGCTGAAGCTGTAATAAAATGATTGTATCGGATTGTATCGGATTGCAGCATTTGTATAGGGGTGTGGGCAGGGGGTGTCAGGTGCAGCTTAGATACCTCATGAAAATGTGGACTTTTCTTTTTCGTCCACCCTCTCCTTTTAAAACTCGCTAAAGCCGCGAGGGAAAACAAAGCAGATAGGTTTGGAAAGGATCACTTCTGGCTGGCTGACTTCAGAGGGATTGGTAATTTTAAAACAACAGCATTATTTCTTTGGGGTTGAACTGAGTCAGAACATTTCTTCTCCCCTTTCTTCCACCCCAAGGGATAGATTTTATTTTGTTGCAAGTACAGGTCCAGTCTGAGAAAAAAAATTTTTTTTCTTTACTGAATGTTTTTGGGGGAATCCTCATGGAAAGTTCAGCCTGTGTGTTAAAACCTTTGAGAAATGGACTGTACCTTAGTAGCATCTTTCTGTCTTACTCCTACACTGTCCTGCCTTGAAATACCTGGTACCTAAACCAGGGAGAAAGCAGTAGGAGAATGCTGACAGTAGAAAGACAGGAGGATGGAAGATCAGCATGATATGTCCAAACCTGGTGGGATTAATACTTTGGCCTATGATTGATTGTTGGTTGGTTTTGGACAGAAGATGGGATGTTACTGATGAAATGCTGGATGGAGGTGAACCACAGTTGTGGAGCAAGCCAGGCCGACAGTTTAGACACAACTATTGGTGTATCTGGGAAGGACAGGCCTGTACCTGGCTTCAGAACTCACATTCAGGGTGTTGCTGCCCCTATCTGAATAGGTCTGTCACTGGCTAGAATGGCTTTTAATAAGTATTTTTGGTTTAACCACTCATTATTGGTGTGCTGTCCCTGCCTGAGAAGGGTAGGCCAGCACCAAGCCTGTATGATGGCGGGAAGCTGGTCCTGTTTATTCCTGGGTCTTCTCCACACAGAAGAGATGTACAAGGCTTCTTGGACATGGCTGTATGCTCCAGAGCTCCCTGGGAAGGGGTGAGAGCCAGACATGTGCATCTGTAACATCCTTGGGATGAAGTGATCTCTTCCTGGAAAAAAAGGCAGGAGGGAGAGAAATGTATCAGGGCATCTCAGAGAGGAGAGGTGACTCTTCCCCTCAGGAGCAAAGCAGCTCTCCTTCACCGTGCTTCAGAGCTCCCATGTTGCCTCCTGGAGTCTCCAGCCATGCAGACTAACAGGAATTACATTGATGCAGTCAATCCGAAAGTCAATTTTACGAAGACTACGAAGTGAACTGGGCTGGGGAGGTGGGTCAACTTTCTCCCTACAACTAGTTTTCATTAAAATGATTTGGAGGGTGTGCCTGTACCTTGTCGTGGAGCGCAACCCAGGGAAAGATGGATGCCTGTGGGAATGTGAAGGCTGTAGCAGTGGATCCGGGTGTAACGTAACCTCCTCCGGGGAAAGCTGTGCGTCAGGACTTGTTCGCTTGGCCGCAGCGCTATCCTGCTCTACTTGCTTGAGATCTGCCCAGCATTGCTGCTGGTTCTCCCTGCCACACCTTCTGCAGGGAGCAGATAAGCACTCTTGGGGGATGATGTAAGGTTTTCCATGTTCGAATGCTGTAGCGCTGATTTTAGGTCAACAAAGCGAAATTACATCCTACCTAATAATACAGAATGCAGCTCAGATAGATTCGACTGCTTAATTTCAGGTTTTGGCAATCTGGAGATGTTGATGTTCATGGAGAACAAGCGATCCAGACACAAATGCAATACTGAGTGAGAGTGGCTGTCAGGGTGCACAGGAGATTTATTTACACTACAGATATATATATTTACAGAGGTAATACTACTAGCAAATCAAGTAATAGCAATAGTGGTTCAGTAACAGAAGCATATCTGGACATTTTGCGGATGCAGACATTTTCTGGCATCGAGGACGATAGTCAGTAGAAACCCGGCTCATTCCATTAAAAATAGTGTTCGTAATTGGTCGGTTCAAAATTCACCAGTACAGATCATTGCTTTCCAGAAGCAGCGTTTTATGCTTTTCATTGGACATTGCTTACAGCATCAGTGGACAGTGCAAGGAGAAAATGTGCTCATTAGATATGAACTTAATTGAGAGTGACATGGCTGGGTATTAATATTAGTCTTGCCGCAGGCTTTTCCTTTCCTTTTTTGTGTTTGTAGTCGTGCTAGTAGATACTGAACATGTTATCCATTTACCAAATTCCACAGCAGCACCTTCAATAAAAGGGATAGATTTCCCAGTTTCTTTCTAAATGGGGATGCAGCATCAGATATCCACCTCCTCCAGATGTAGGAGCAGCAGAGCAGGAGGGCAGGGCTCTGCCTGGCTCCGAGCACAGGTCACTCTTGCTACCGATGTGACCTTTTATTTTGATGGTATTTCTGTTTGCAGGAATCTGCGTTTATTGTAGTTAAGGTGCCTTATGGAATTTAATTTGGCATGTGTTTTTCTGGGGAATGCTTTGGTGACAAGGAGCTGATGCGGTTTTCTTTGGGTTCCTGTCCCTGGGCACTCCTACCAGAATGTGCTTGGGAGAAGAAATAAATTAATTAGATGAAACGGAGGAGTCCATTTTCACTGGCAACAAGAGAAGCACGCTGGGAAAGGCGGGTGAGCGCGGGGCTCTGATTGGCGCAGAGGGAGGTAGTGGTTTGGATAAATAGCAGGATGCGCTCCTTTGTGCTTGAGAGGTTTCCCATGTAAGGCAGAGCAAAGATGCCGGGTGTGTTGCTGTCATGACTAATTAAACTCCTTTTGGTACATAAGCTTTTTTCTTTTTAGGGCACGCTTCTTTATTTCCCAGCCTTTCCTCACCCCTGCGCGCCCTGTACGTAGACCTGAGAGGTGGGGGAAGGCGCAGATGCCTGTCGCGGGGTGGTTTGGGGCTGGATGGTCCCTGGCTTTCCGCACTCTCCTGCTGCTCCCGGCCAGGACGAACAATTATCAGAGCGGTTTGTCTCATAAGTCAGTGCCATCTGTGCCGGGCGCCTTGTTTGCTGAACAAAAGGATTTGGAGGGGCTGAGGGGCTTTAAACCCCCCCCCAGTTGAATGGCAGAAAGGATGCTGTCAACTGCTTCTAACTGCATGCAGGAGCGTTGTTCCTCCCCAAAACATTCAGCATCACTTCTGTTACCTGCAGCCGTGCCAGCGCCTGGCAGCGCAGCGTTTGATTTGGGGACAGGGTAATAGATTCAGTCATTCTGCCTGCTGCTGATACGCTTTGCTTTGTTTATATGTATTTTACAGGGTTCGTCTGACAGTTTTGTCTCCTGGGTAATTAAGCTGAATTATTGAAGGCCTTGAAATTAACACTGTCATTTTTAATAATTAAAATAAAGTAAATCTTTGCCTGTTTCACAAGTTAGGTTATTTCCTCTTCCTGATATTGAAGGTGTGTGTGAACTTGTTTGGAAGAATGTGAGCACTCAGGTAGCTTGGTTTTAAAATTTTGTTTAACAAAAATATGGGGAAAAAACCTAAGTCTTCTGTAAGGACTCTCAAAACATCCAAGCCTTAAAAGAAAAGAGAGCAGTAGGTGGGGGCAGTCACTGCATGATAGGCACTGCTCATGGGAGTCTTTCCTGCCCACTGCTCTAGGCAAATACTAGAGAATAAGAGTGAGCTGGGGAGTATCCTAGAGCAGGGAAGCAGCTTTACAGATAGATTATTTTCATTTTTTGCTTTAAGTTGTAAAAATGCCCTCAAATTTTTTAGTGGCCCAGTTATATCATGTGTTCAGATACTGTAAACATTTTTCTTCGAACATGTGAATTTCATTTTTCTAGTCAGTATTGGAATTTCCTATTTGCTGTGAATTTGGGAATACTCCTCGTTCGCTGTTTGGAAATTCTAGGGTGGTGGGTTTCAAGGATTTGATTTCAATAATTGGGTTAACTCCAGTGTTAAGATTGAGGTTCTGGCCTTCGTTCCCTAACTCTGGGCCAGTTGAACCCAGCTCCATGTCTATGAATGACTCGGGCTTATTTCTCTTGACAAGGGTTTACAGAACCTGGCTCTTACCTTTCGGTACCAGATTTTATCATTTCTTGCAGAGTCAAGAACTGTAACCGTGGGTAATGACACCCATGTGTGCGTGGAGCTGCAGCGAGGGAAGGGGATGCTCCCCATGGGGTGATCAAATAGAGACCGAGATGATCAAGTCCCACCAGTGCTGCTGCCTGCTGGGGAGTGAGCAGTTTGGGGGAGTGAGCAGTTTGTGGCAGTGAAGGAGCAGTGGGAGTCAGAATAATGGCCAGGAGTGGTCAGAGGGTAATTCAGGCTGGAAGGGACCTCAGAAAATCTCTGCTCCAACCTGCTGCTCAAAGCAGGGTTGGTTGGCCATGGGATCAGAGGAGTTCCTCAGGGCATCTTTCTGTTGGGTCTGGAAAACCTTGAAGGCTGGAGACAACACAACCCTTCTGGGCAGCCTGTTGCGGTGCTGGACTACCTTCGAACGAGGAAGCTCCACAGGCCAAGAAGTCTTTCTGTGTCTCTGCTTGTGTGTGCAGTCATGTCTGAAGCCTCAGAGAAGGTCACGGGTGGGTTAGGAGGGCTGGAGAACAGGATGAGTGGCTCCAGCCCTAGTGAATTAACTGGTTTGTCTGTGCACACCCTACGCTTTTTATTGATAAACATGTTGCTGTATTTCCTTGGCAACACAGTCTGTTATGGCAACAGCTGGCTCTAAGTTTGCAGCCTGCAGGTAAGTAAGAGGAGGGGATGGAGAGCTCGGCATTGGCCAGGGCAAGGGCTGGGGACGAGGGGCTGGTTTTTCTAAGGGGACAAATATGGTCCTTGAGCTCCAGTTGCTGCACAAAACTTAATGTGCTCTCCAAGTAGCTGGCTGCTACGGGACATTTGCCAAGGAATGGCTCTAGGATGTGGCTTTGCCTTGCGAAACAGCAGCTCTTAAGCTTCAGACCGGTCACCACATGAAAGAGAGGAGCTGGTGTGTGGTTAAGGCACTGGATGGGCCTCGTGGGACTGGAATTGGCTGCAGACTTCTTATATGACCTTAGGCGAGTCACTTAGCTTCTCTGCATCTCGGTTCCCATTGGTGAAATGAGGATAGCAAGGCGTCTTCCATTCGCTGTGTCCAGTTCTTTGGGCAGCGGCAGCTTTCCTGGGCATTGCAAAATGGGTCTTCTCTGCTGTGGGTTGTCTGGGTGCTGGTGTCACAGCCAGCTCCAAGGCCAAGGTGCTCATGTAGACCGCTGCTTTAAAAATAGGGTCTTAAGAGCCAGAAAGACACTTTTCCTGAAGCTTGCCAACCACCAGTGAGATTGAACGGGCTGAGATGCTGAGTGTCTGGTCCCTTGCTCCTGGCACGGTATGGGGGACGTCTCTCCTTGCAGCAGGAGACCCTCCTTGCTTGCTTCTCCACATCTGTGCTGTTTGCATTTTGGGACCACAGAGCCTCTTTCCTCCCTGCAGAAGCAGGAACACCTGCTTATCCCATCTAGTGTCCTGCATGGCAGTGGCGGCTCAGCCCTGCCTGGAGCGGGGTTTCGGCATCTCGCTTGGAGGACCATTGAGTTTGCCAAGCTCAGGGAAAAGGGGCTGGTAGGAGGTGCAGGAGGTACCTGCGTCGTGATTCCCATCTCCGAGGGGTTCACAGGCTTCTGTGTTCTTGCTGCATCTTGCACCTTTTAATCACCATTGGGCATCTGCAGGAAAATAAGAGGCATTCTCAAATAATGCTGTTGTTAAAGCACATGTTTTAAAGATTTCTAACTTGTCTACCCTCTGTCTGACGTTCCCTCTTGTTCCCTCGCTGAGGAACAGGTGGAGTGTTAGGGGATCACTCAGGCTGTGTGTGTTCCGAGGGAATATTCACCGGAGCATCTCCCAGATCACTTCCAAAGAAACATTTGAGCGTTCAGATGTTGAGCTGGTACTTCAGAACGCTCCTTCAGATGAAATACTTGGCAAATACATTTTCACATCTCTGAAACTGTGGGAAGATTTTTTTAATTGGAAAATCTGGTTTGGTCCCTTCCTAATTTTCAGGAAAGACTGATGGAAGGATTATGACCAACCCTGATTTTGCAAATGAGGTAAGGAAGCAAAGCCAGTATAATAAAACCACAGGGTAATGTGTCATCTTGTGCCCTTTCTTCACTCACTAGGCGCATACAGTTTAGTTGTAATGATGTGTGAACTTTTCTCCAAGTAAATCTTCTGGAGTATGTTTTGCCAAAGGAAAGAAGTCTCAGTAATACCAGATCTCATGATATCTGCCTGCTGTTTGGGGCATGCAAATTATGGGCGAGTTTCTAATGTGTTAAGTTCCCACAAGCCTAAACCAAATCCTTAAGGAGAAGCCAGTGGGAAAGACATTTCCCAAGACAGCAGACTTTTTTTTTTCCCTAGCCTTGCAAAGAGTTTTTGTGCCTTTTTTTTTTTAATTTAATGAGCATCAATATTAGCAAAGACTCTTCCTCTTAGGAACAAAAAAGCATGAACTTTCCCATTGCCATGTGGGCATGTTGCCTGAGTAAGGACTCGTGGATTCATCCTGTTAGGGCTCAGCCTTTTCAGATCGATGTCCTTGAACTGATTTCTTGATGCCGAGCAGATGAAAGCCTGGGTGACCATGCAGGAGGGTGTGAGGAGCTGCCCCGGGGTGAACGGAGGGCAGCGGGGCTGGGAGGTGCAGGGCACGGTGCTGATGTGCAGACCGGAGCTGCAAGAGAGATGGGTGTCTCTCAGGGGCTGTGATGGCAGGGGAGGAATCTTGATGTGGGATCACACCTACCAGCGGTGGGAAAGCCCAATTGGCTCGTCCTCCCCATCTCCCCAGAGCTCATGGAATTGGCCCCCTTATGTGCATGGTCTGCCCAGACGGCTCCTTTTCCACACTGGTGTTCCCTGGATCTGGCTGATATCTGCCACTGTTGATTTTTCTCGATTTCCAAGTGCTGCATCCCATTGCAGTCTGGGAATCAGGCACGAAGCATTTGCCCAGTATCTTTTTCCCAGGTAAACATTGCTTTAGATGCTGCAGCTGGATTATGCAATGCAGATAGGTGTGGACCATCTTTTTTCTGCCGGCGGTAGAAAGGGAAAGTTGTTTTGCTAAGATAAAAGTGGGATTTTCTCCAAAAGCTTGGTGTGCAAATATAACGTCCCTTTCTCAACTGTGTTACCCTCGGCATCTGGGGTCGGCTGGAGCTCTGCTCCTGGGGGAGGAGGCAGTGGGTGAATCAGGCAAGGTTTTGGGAGTGCATCATTTTTGACCAGGTTTTTGAGCAGTTTCCTGTTCTCCAGGGGAAAGGGAGGGGAGGAGTGAGCTCTGCATGCATGTGGGGGGCACACAGGGATGAGCTGGGTGCTGGCTGCACCCTCCCCATCCAGCTGCCAGCATGCCTGTGCTTGTGGGCCAGCATTGCTCTCCTCTTGCCATTGCTCTGCAGACGCTCGTCAGCTGAGATGTAGCTCCTGGCTGTGTCCTCGTGCTGTTGCCCTCCGTGGATCTCACCAGGGGTTTGCTGTTGCTGTTGTTGAGGCTCTGCCACTGGCTGCTGGCTGCCTGCGTCTGCACGGCAGACGTCTTCCCCAGATGCTAGCAAGGCTGTCGGTGCTAAAATTAGAGCGGCGGGTTGTGGGTCCCTGAGCGCCGATGGCGGCACGTGCATCACCATGGGGCTGCCTGCTTCATGCCGTGGAGATGCTGTGGGCAGGGCTGCCTGCAGCCTGGGAGAGCCGTTCTGCGAGCGGGCAGCTGCCTCACCCCACGCTCCTGGCTCTGCTGCCTCGGTGGCATCCGGCACGCCGATGGTCTGAGAGAAGGAAAACTGGTCGTGCTCTTGTGCAACAGATTGATGGGCAATTTGGGGGCCAAGAGGGAAGAGGACGAAGAGTTACATTTTCTCTCTGTGCTTTCTTGCCCTTGACGGTGTCCTTTATGGGCAAAACCACGGACAAATGATAATATGTGTGTGTGTTATTTTAATGTCATTAATTATAATTCACAAAAGATTTTTTAAAGTCAAGGATGACCCAGTAACTGTGGTAAACTCCCGATAAACTGTCCAAGGGCTTTGTGTAATGAAGGCCCTGTAACTCTTCTGCTGTTTGCAAATCCACTGGGTGAGCATATAGTACCTTAAAAAATGCAAGTCATCACATGGAAGCATGAGAATATTCATAAAATATTTTATTATGGCATTTTTTTAAGTTTTTGTCGCTAGAGTTGTGGTTCTGGCATCTGAATATTTGAGAACCTCTTAAAAAATTAAGACAATGTGAGTAAAAGCGAAAAAAAAACCCCACCAGAGTGAGCTTACCCTTTGCCCACTGTGTAAATTGAAAGTAATTACCAAGAGCACAAGTATTTACACTTCATTATGTGGGGACTGACTTTTCCGATCAAGGGATGGTGAGATTGTGAAGAAAATTCAGTTCAAGGATGAGCCCAACCTGGAGTCTGTTAAGTGGTGTCTGTCATCTTCCCTTCTTCAGTCAAGCTCTATTAATCTGTCTGAAAGCTCACGTTCCCAAGGGCCACCCGGCTCTTGCTGTACAGTGTCAGCGACCTGAAGGAGAGTGTGTGACTTGTGTGGTTTTGTAGAAAAGCTGAAACTACATTTTTTTACCCAACCAAAACCATCAGTGAATCCAGAAGCTGAAGTACTAGAGGATCCTAAATTAACAGGCTCTTTTATCCATCTCCTCCATCCTGGACATGCCCATCTATCTCTGCATCATCCTGTTTGTCCAAGAGAGCCATTACCCCTTTGTGAAGTACACAGCTCATCTGGTAGTAATGAGACAAGGGTATTCAAGCTGGCCAGATTCATCCCTGAGGTCATTTCAGTAACTTCAGTAGAATTAAACCAGGGCTGAATTTGCTCCTGAATCTTTATGTTTGCAAATTAATTTGGGTGGGATCTACTTTTAATTATGCCTTACCTAATTATACCAGATATACTATCACAAGGGAAGAATGCTATAATGTCCAAAACAGGCAGAGTGAGTATGGCCGTCCCCTCAGATGAATGCTACATCGATGCTGAGTGTGTGACATGTGGTGATGGAATAT
>NW_010262719.1:0-2235 GCF_000690775.1 Eurypyga helias
GCCCCCCCCAAAAAGCTGCGGTGCCCTCTGGGATCAGCATTCCCAACATGCTGGGGTGCATCTGGGGTTCAGCCCTCAAAAATGTTGGGTTGCATCCTGGCTTAGCTTCCCAAAAATGCTAGGGTGCACTCTTGGATCAGGCCCCTGAAAATGCTGGGGTGCATCCGGGTTCATCTCCCACAGACTGTTGCTGTGCACCCTGCTTTCAGTCCCCCAAAATGCTGGGGTGCACCCAGGGTTCAGCCCCCCAGATGCCAACCTGTGCCCCAGAGTGACCCCGTGAAAGACACAGCGGTGCATTTTGAGCTCAGCCCCCAGAACGCTGTGGTTCCTCTGGTTCACATCCCCCCCCACTCCCCCAAAAAGGCTGTGGTACCCCTAAAATGCTGCAGTACCCCAGGCTTGGACCCCAAAAGATGAAGATGACCCACAAAAGCCACGTAATGAAGTGCCGGACTCGGGGTTCCTCTCGCAGCACCTCCAGCTCGTCCTGACAAACGTGGGGGGTGCAGGGGTTGAGGGAACTTGGGGGGGGGAGACTGAGGGGCTTTGGTGGGCTCCTGACAGCTGCTGCTTCACCAGCCCCAAGTATCTCAAGGGGTTTTCCAAAGGGGTTTTCCAGCTGGGGAGCTGACCCCGTTTAGGGTGCCACGGTCATCGTGAGGACCCTCGGCAGGTCACCCACTGGGCGTCAGCAGGAGCGATGGAGGGGTCACAGTCGCTCTGATGGTGTCACACACCCTCCCCCACTGCCCCTGCGCCCAGGGAGACTCGGGGGTACTCTGCTGCCAGGGGAGAAAGCGCAAGCGGGCCAGGCGTTTCGGGTTTCCCTTTAAAATGCATGTTGGGGGTGACTGCAAAACACATTCACCAACAACGGCTGGAACTATGGAAAACCCTTCAAAATCAGCCGGGCCGGCTTCCCACAGCCCAGCCCTCTGGCCAGGATGCTCTGCTTAAAACGGAGCCCCGTTTCCATGCCCTCTGCGCTGCAAGGAGAGCTCCCAATCCAGCCACTTCTCGATCTGCCGCCGTACCCACCGGGTTTCCAAATCCAATGGTTGCTTTTCCCTGGCAGATGTGGCTTAGCGCAGCTTCGAATCTGGATTCCATAAATCCTTACCAGGCGTTGGCCGCTCTGACGAGGGTTAGGAAACAAGCTCCCAGGGTCTCGACTCGTTTTCCCACTGGGAGACTTTGCTCTGCACCCCCGTGTCCACCCAGCTCCTCTCTCCACAGGGGACAATGTCACTTCCCTGGGAACCTCGTGATGCATCCGCAGCTCAGGGGGCCCGTGGTACCCAAACGCTGCGGGGCTGGGGACATCCTCCGTAGGAGACAGCCGAGAGGCTGCGGCTGGACCTCGCTGCGTGGTTTCAACCCGATATTATCCATGTGGTCCCTGTTGCTTCAGCCATTGGCACTAGAAGCAGAGAGGAATCTTGCAAGAGGAGCGCAAGGGGTGACGGTGACACACAGCCCATGGTGGGTCCCACGGCTCTGCCTCAGAGCTGGAGGATAGGGGGAAGAATGTCGGGAGTGCATTCACTTTGGGGACGGTGGTGGAGCAGGGTCACCGCTGCAAAGAGGCTTCTCACCTCGGTCAGGCTGGGGAAGAGCTGTTTTCCCAGGATTTTAGTAATGGCTTTGGTTTTTCCCACTCATCACTCCGTTAAATCTCTCCTGCCTGGATTTAGGCTTCGAGCTGCCCCTGGGACATGCAGGTTTGTCTTCCTCCAGCACAAAGCAGTGGAAAAGCCCCAGGAGACCCCAGCTTCTCTTCTGCACCTTCTGATCCTCAGCCCTCTGGTTTTCCAGCAAGAAACTCTATATGGGCAGAAAATAAGGAAGCTGGGAAGTATTTCTGGAAAGGAGGGCTGGGTCCTGGTTTGCACAAGGCACAGGACAAGCCTTTTACAAGACAGACAAGATGCAGATGCGTGGTTAACATCAAGGACATCCCAATTTCTGCTGCCATCAGCTCAGGCACGTGTTGAACCACTTTCCCGTGGCCTGGGAACTTGGAGACTTCACTTCCCGTATGTGACTGTCCCTTCCTTGCTGTGCTGCCTGGCCGCAGGCAGTTCAACCCCACCAGGGCAAGTCCTGCCACGGGAGACGGCATCGCTGCGTGGGCACTTTGCATCACACCCCCAATGCTCCAGCGCTGCAGCAGCCGCTGACCCGTAGGAGCGAGTCCAGAGGAGGCACCAGAGATGCTCCGAGGGCTGGAGG
>NW_010262719.1:2522-7268 GCF_000690775.1 Eurypyga helias
AGGCCAGGCTGGATGAGGCTTGGGGCAACCTGGGCTATGGAAGGTGTCCCTGCCCATGGCAGGGGGTGGGGCTGGGGGGGCTTTAAGATCCCTTCCAACCCAAACCATTCCATGATTCTATACATATAGAAGGAGCACACCAGCACCCCAAAGGGATATATATATACACAATGTTATATTTATCTCTTCATCTCCCCAGAACACACCAACCCAAAATCTAACCAGCTCTTTGCCCCGGCTCTTGCTTCGCTCCAGCCTCTGACACGATGGCTGTTTTTCTCGCTGCCGCCTTCTGCTAAGCGTTTCCGATCCGTCACATGCTATCAAATTAACAGCTATGGCAAGAGCTGCCTATAAACAGGCGCTATGTAAACAACAAACCACAAATCCAGCCCACAAGAAGGGGCTGGATTTGACTTGCTGGTGTTGAGAGGCTCCCTCTCACTTGGCTCTCCTTGGGAATAACTTTTCCCACTCGTGAGAAGAGGGGTCTCCTCCCAGCAGCTGGTAGAGGCTGCCAGGACGCTCGCCGGGGAGGCGAGCAAGGAAGGCTGTCCCTTATCCTTGCTGGAGAAAACAACAGTTTCCCTCTGGGGTGAGAAGATGATAGATGCCCGGA
Source organism: Eurypyga helias (assembly GCF_000690775.1). Taxonomy (NCBI): domain Eukaryota; kingdom Metazoa; phylum Chordata; class Aves; order Eurypygiformes; family Eurypygidae; genus Eurypyga; species Eurypyga helias. Next base: position 3,142 of record NW_010262719.1, read on the forward strand.
AAGCCATTTGGGACCCTCTGCTCCCAGCCGGCATAGAGGAGCCCCAGATCCCGGTGCTGGCCCAACCAAACCAACCTGGGCTTATGTCCCAAACCCACACTCCAACCACAGTTTCCCACTTGCCGGGGCCATTGCTACTGGTTCTGGTGGTGGCCTGGGGATTGGGGACTGGCAGCACCACTCTGAGATAGGCAACCCATCTCCCACCCTCCGTCTCCCATGCCATTAGGAGTGATTTTCCACCGGGAGGAGCTGCCATCTCTCTTTGATTCCCTTCACATATGTTGGAGCTCATTGCATTTTCATTTGTGCACCACATTCACTTCATACTTGAAATGAGTAGAAATAGCTCCAAGTTCCCCTCCCTGAGCAAAACGGGCCCTTATCCAGGACTAATCTGAACCAGATGACGGCAGCGGAGGGGAAGAGCAAGGAGAGTCAGTAATAGAGAGAAGTTTGTTCTTGCTAACAGTGTTTTTAAATGGAAACATCTTGCTTTCAAGGAGAAGGGCTTGGGTTTTCAGTGCGGTCCAAGCGCCAGGTTCTACCAATTATTGTTATTCCAGATGAACTTTCATCAGAGCAGATGAAAGCCTATCCCTGGACTACTCTATAAATTATCTGGTATGAAATCCAAACATTAACCTCCATATAATTCACAGCTGCAGTAACGCTGGGGAGAATCCAGGACAATTTGCCACGCACAGACTGTATGGAGTGTCTACGCTATATTTATTTCAGTGTCGTTTTAACCAGCGCAAACAAGGCGCTCAGCTCTGGCCACCCCACTACTCCAGTCCAGTGCTGGGAACCTCTCCGAGCGCTGTAACTCATTTTTGACGGGGCAAGGAACCAGCTCAGGGGGATCTTTCCTTAAGAATCAAGTATTTGCTAAGGGGAGGGACCACCCATCCTTCCTTTCAGTGGGATTGACATTGCTGGGGAATAGCACAGACCTGGAGGATGTGAAGACTTGTTCCACCTACCTCTGGGGTGACTGATGCTCGTGGGAGCATCGGGACCATCGTCTCTGATGGCGGCATCGGTGACGGTCCATCCAGCTCCCCGGTGCTAACGGAGCCAGCCCGCCCCAAGCACCGAGCGGTCCTGTCTCCCAGCCGCCCGGGCAGACACCTCATGCAGGAGGTTTGGGGCCTGACCTGCATCCCTGGAGCAAAGCCATCCTGGGCTTGCAGCAAGCGACTCGGCCAGCTCCATTCATGAATCATCGCTTAACCAGGGCTCTCTGGTGACACAGTAATTATGCGTTACAGCACAGCTTCGTTATTATTCCCATGTGTCTGCAAGTGCAGCCTGGTGCAATGGACACGTGCCTTTCCAAGAGTTTCATCAAATGAAGGGCTCAACTCATCCATGGTGTAAGCAGGTCAACCTTAGAGCCTGCCCCAGAGCCAAGCCTGGCTCAGGCAAGCCAAGTAGCATGTAACGGGTCGATGAAGTCTTCTCCAGACTTAGGATTCGGGGTGGGTTCGGCAGTATTTCTCTCAGGAGCTTTCCTTGAGCAAGGTGATGTATTGCACTGAAGACAGACGTGTGCCTGAAGCGTTACACGTCCCAGATCTCCTGGACAACAGCCCCTGTCCCACTGCACAGCCAGCCAGGCAGGCTCCAATTTTCCCGACAACTTGCTTTAATTGCTCACATCCAGCGAGGCAGCATCTCCTTCCTCCTGCGCAGCAGCACCAGTGAATGAAACATGCAGAGAGATTGAGGGGTGGGATGAGACGCATGGCAGGAAGGACGGAAACGCAGCCGCGCTCCAGATGCTGCAAGGTGGGAGGTGGGGGGGCACAGGCAGCCCCCCCCCCAGCCTGGTTTCAGCAGGGTTTTTGTTAATTAGCCCAGCTCAGGCTCCTGAGCATCCTTCCTGCCTGGGTTTGCTGTGTTGCAGTGATAGCTAGGGACTTTTGCTTGCCCCAAAATATGTGCCACATGCCCCCCCCACCCCACAGCATCCCTGGAGTCCCCCATCCTGTCCCCACACCATCCCTTACGGCTGGCATGTGCTCATAGGCTTGCGAGCTTCCCATCCCCACGAAGCACACACCTATTCCACCTCAGCAGAGCCGGGAGAGGGAGCTCAAGCCACCCCACGGCTGCTCCCCACCCGAGTCCCGGGCACACCCGGAGCTTGGCAGCCCCCACGGCTACTCCACAGCACCCCCCCGCTCACGGAGCTTGGCAGCCCCCCCGGCTACTCCACAGCACCCCACCGCTCTCAGCATCACCCACAGACATGCTACGGGTAGGGAATTCTGGCTGCCTCCAGCAAGGGCTCTTCTGGCAGCTCTTTGAAGCAGATATGTCTGCACAGGATTGGGACAGCACAACCTGATCCATCCCTGCAGGAATATTCCCGTGGGCACCCTTATGGGCCACGGGAGACATATTCCCACAAGCCATGCACAGGGACCAAGCCATCCTCCCCACGCAGCCAGATGAGCCCAGGACAGATCCTGTCCCGTGCCAGCTGGAGACTGCCAGCGGTGCCGGTGCTGAGCATCTCCCTTAATCTCCCTTCCCTGGGGGCTGCAGCAGGAGAGGGGGGGCTGTCAGTGCAGGTCTGCACAGCCCCAGCACCCCTCCTTCCTCAGCCCCTCAGGAAGGCAAGTCCAGTCTGGGGCTTGAATGGGGTCCCAGCAAACTTTCAGAGCAAAACAATCTATCACTGGCTTAATTTGGATCCAAAAGATCATAAAAGCCTGTCCAGTCTGCCCAAAGCCGGGTGATTGGGTTGGAGTTGCTGGGCTGTACTGGTGAAACATGCACATGGAGAGGAGTTAAGGCCCCCTTCGCCCCGCTAGCTCTCAGCAGAGCCCCACGCACCCATTAGTGCCGTTTTTGCCTGGGGCTCATGCAGAGATGCTGCAATGGGTGCCCTCAGCCCATGGTGTTGCTCGGGACAGGGAGTTACCCCATGCTCAGCAGGGACAGGGCTGCTGTGGCTTTCCCACCTCTGCAAAATCCCCCCTTCTTACCCCAGCAAGGGCTGAGCTGCCCCAGTATCCCTCCTGCACCCCAGCAAGGGCTCAAATGACAGGGCTGCACCCCTCTCCCTGTCCTCCCTCTCCACCCCAAAAGGGGCCCCAGCCCTTTCGCCAACAGGAGCAATTCTGGGCTCCCCACCCCCCCATCATTTGGGTTTTGGGGGTTCCTGGGACTCACCACCATATGGAGAGGCCATGTGGCCACAGGATCAGACCCCCAGGAGTCACCCAGCAGCACATGCCTTCCCAGCAGCCTTCCCCTTCTCACCCTACCTTCACCAGTTGTCCCAGTTCACCACTCCAAGCGAGTTGTTTCCATCAGCTAATTGGTGCTAATTAATCCCAGCGGCTCCAGACGAGCGCAGGAGGCACAGTGGGCTCCGGGTGCTGCCGCTTCCATGGCACAAGCAACGGCAGGCGAGGCACGGCGGCTCCTCTAAGGTTGGTTTTTCCTTGTTTGGCCTGTCAGACCCTCGATGTCCCCCGTCTCGGTCACCTCCCAAGCTCTGTTTAGCTTTAAGCATCATCTCTGTCCACATGGAGCCTCCCGCTTCGGTCACCAGCTCCCAGGAAAATGGTTTTTTTTGTTGGGAAAAGGTCACTGCTGGGTGGTTCGGGAATTAGAGATGGCTTCTTCTGCTGGCTAATGTCATTAGCTCGACATTAATTGCATTAACCTTCCTCAGTTTCCAGTCCAGCCCATGGCACATGGTTTATCCTTAAAAACAGAGTGATTTTCAGAAGAATATTAGAGGACAGACATTTTTTTTACAACTCTCGGTGTTTACTTGTTATCAGATTCACTGATATTTTCCGGGAAGGCTCGTCACTAGAATAAAACTCCGTAATCTTTCATCAGACTCGGCTGAATAATCCCCTTATTAAAAGGAAATCCTTTGTTTATTGGCGGAATGCTTTTCTTTAAGGGGAATTGGAAATGCATTTGGTATTGGCCTCGAGTAGTTTTAATTCAGCGACAGTAAAATACGTTGGTGCAGCATCTCACCTAATGGCTGGATAATTCTACGCCTGGGCTGTATCCTGCCGGCTTCGTTCCCATGTAAGCAGGAGGCGACGAGGTAAAATCTGTTTACTAAGTATTCTTCTCTCATCTCCAAT
>NW_010262720.1:0-556 GCF_000690775.1 Eurypyga helias
TTCCCTGTCCCCATGCATGGGGACACCCTGTGTCCCCCACCAATTGTGGATGGGGTGTCCCCATGTCCCCTGTCCTCGTCCATGGGGACACCCCATGTCCCCCATCCCTTGTGAATGGGGTGTCCCTGTGTCCCACTTTGTGAATGGGGTGTCCCCACACCCCGTGAATGGGGTGTCCCTGTGTCCCACTTTGTGAATGGAGTGTCCCCACACCCTGTGAATGGGGTGTCCCTGTGTCCCCAGTCCCTGTGAATGGGGACACTCCCTGTCCCCAGCCCTGGTGAATGGGGTGTCCCCGTGTCCCCCACCCCTTGCGAATGGAGTGTTCCCAGACCCTGTGAATGGGGTGTCCCCATGTCCCTTCTCCCCATGCACGGGGTCACCCCATGTCCCCCAGCCCTTGTGACTGGGGTGTCGCTGTGTCCCCAGTCCCTGTGCAGGGGGTGTCCCCGTGTCTCCTGTCCCCACATATGAGGACCCCGAGCGAGACCCCAGACCAGGACTGGCCCCGGCGTTCATTTACAGCATCGACCCCATTTACACACAGCCCGGGGGG
>NW_010262721.1:0-262 GCF_000690775.1 Eurypyga helias
GGCCGTGGGGGCTGCAGACCTCCGGGGGGGGGCTCAGGCCTGGGACAGGGAGCCAGCCGCGTCATCCTGGCTGGAGCACGGCCACCAGCATGGAGCACGTGGGGTCACCTCCCGGGACAGCATCCCTGATCCCAAAACAGCATCCCTGACCCCAGGGCAGCATCCCTGATCCCAGAACAGCATTCCTGACCCCAGGGCAGCATCCCTGATCCCAGAACAGCATCCCTGATCCCAAAACAGCATTCCTGATCCCACAACAGCA
>NW_010262721.1:601-878 GCF_000690775.1 Eurypyga helias
CTGATCGCAGAACAGCATCCCTGATCCCAAGGCAGCACCCCTGATCCCAAAACAGCATCCTGGATCCCAGGGCAGCATCCCTGATCCCGGGGCAGCAGATCCCAGGAAACGGCAGGCTCCCTCTACCTCCGTGCTGGGAGCTGGCCCCATCCTGCCTCCTCCGGCAGCTGGAGACGTTCCCAGCCTTCAGCCGGCTCAGAGCGATTCCCGCCCCATCAGCCTGAGCAGATCCCTCCCGCTCCCCGGTTTCCCCCGATAAAGCCCCCCCGACCCCCTT
>NW_010262722.1:0-1046 GCF_000690775.1 Eurypyga helias
CTGCAGCAATGAAGAAAGCAAAAGCAAAAGAAAAAATAATTTGAATCATAATCAAGTTCAGCTGTTGATGCATAGTATCGTGGTTTAGCCCAGCTGGCCACAAAAGACTACTCTCTGGCTCTGACTCTCACTTCTCGGGACCTGGTTGTGCATCAGTCGATGGGTGGTAAGCAACTGTATCATAATTGTATCATATTGTATAATATGTTTTATTTTCTATTATTTTAAGTACATAGTATTAGTAACATTTGCATATATTCATTTAGTAAATAGTTCTTATCTCAATTTTACGAGCTTCCTTGTTTCTTTTTCCTCCAATTCTCCCACTCCGCTGGAGGAGGGGAGGGAGGACCTGTGAGAGCAGCTTCGTGGTATTTTGCTAGCTGGAGTTAAACCACAACACCCCTCCTCTCTTAAGCTATTTTTATACTATTTTTTACCTTTCAGGTGGAGCTTGAGTGACTCTAGTCATACGTACCTTTGTTATGACTGGTGTAAAATACTCTCGCTTCCCTTTTAAAGATATGGGCTAGGAAAAATTCAGAGCGCATGCTCAGTGGGGGTGGTCGCACCTCAGAGGCAGGTAGCTTTTGGGGTGGAGGTGTGTTTTTGTATTATAATTAGATTAAAATGAGCAAAGTTCACTTAAAGGACAGCATTTTGCCAAAAGATGACAGACTGTTGGCCCAGGGTATCTTATATTCATCTGATCAGCTCCACAGTAACTTCAGGTTCTCATATCAGTACAGAGCCTGGCTGCAGTGTCTCCAGTCCACACCACCCTCTGTGCAGTTTCTCTTAGAGTCAGCATACCAAGTGGCCCTACTGATGCTAACATCTAGGGTTGCCTGGGGAACTACCATGGTACAGATTCTCTGCATATTGGTCACACTCCACCCTGGGAGTCTCTTCAATGCTGTACCTTTTCTTAAAATGTGAATGTGCTACCATTCAGCGAGACCCTGACAGGCTGGAGAGTTAGGCAGAAAGCAACCTAATGAGGTTCAACAAGGGCAAATGTAGTCTTGCACCTGGGGAGGAATAAC
>NW_010262723.1:0-588 GCF_000690775.1 Eurypyga helias
AAGGAAGGGAAAAAAAAAAGAGCAGAAACCTATTGTAGTTTGAAATTGCAGATGAAATGCAAAACCTGCGTCACATTCTCTAAATGACTTGATTTAGAAAATAGCTGGCAAACCCAAATACTAAAAGTGAAAACTTTTGACATCACTGTTCAGTCCTGAAAGGTGAAACCCACCTGTTCACAGTGGGGTTTTTTCTGTGTATCTTGTGTGCATACAAGAGTAAAAGCAAAAAACAAATTAGCAAGTGAGAGTTAACTGGTCACGCTCAGTCCTTTCTGCTGTTTTGTTCATACTATACACATTAATTCCCACTATACACAAACTGTCAGAATCTAAACCATGCTTTTTCATACCCTTACTATCCAATATACAATCTAAAGCATCTCTTCAAATTTTCTGAGGCTTCATTTCAGTAAAGGATAATAAGAGGATTAAATACTGTGCTATTGAAAGGCCTGCAAAAGTGTTGGACATGAAAGAAAGGATAACAATTTGACCCTCTGCAGATAGCCTTGATTACCCAGTTGCCTGGAATACGCAAAAAAAATCTCTGACATGATTTACAGAAAAAACTCTGTTTGCTGTCCT
>NW_010262723.1:616-10595 GCF_000690775.1 Eurypyga helias
AAAATCCACCTACTTCAAAAATTGTCCAAAATCTTCACAAACGCTTTCACAGCCAGGCCATTTGCAAACTCCATGACCATAGAGAGTATGGGAGGCCCCAGTCTCCTCATGTGACGAGCTGTAGCAAAAGAATAAGGCATCAGATTAATCTCAAAAGCCATAATCGTTGGAGGCTGCTAGCGCCTGTCAGGTTACGATCAGTGACAAACAGGTCAAAACAGGTCAATTTAGCTCAGAGCAGTCAGAAAAATTTAATCGTTCTATTGAATAGTTCAACTGCCAAGGCTAGATGATGTTCCAATTAGAGAAGAAATAGAGCCAAAGATGACTGTTAATAAAGGATGAAAAAATAAGATGACTGTATAATACCATATGCTAATTCTGCCATATGACCTTGGTGTAACATTTGCCTATAAATAAAAAATATACTCAGAAGTGATCAATTCTGAGAAGCACTATTGAAGACGAACGCTCAGAATTTATCCATATTGTGAATGTTACTACAAAATATTTGGATTTTCTCCTTAAATGTGTATAAAAATAAAGTTGCTTCCATTAATAAATATTTTTGTACATAAGCATTGCTTCCATTATCTGCTTGGCATCATTAAAAACTCCAGTTCTGTTCCACGTCCTTTTTTGGAACCTCTGCAATAGTTTCATCCATGTGGAGTTATCAAAGAAATTCAGGGGATTGCCCCATCGAGGTGGGCATGAGATACACATACTAAAGGAAAGAACCATTCTCTGAGATATAGTCACAAAAGTAATACTGACGAAAAGTACTACAAAGGTATTCAGAGAAGTACCAGTTTTTAAATAATCCAAATAACAATAGAAAAATGTTCTCACAATCACATGGGAACCAGAGACACTTATAGTCTCCCATCATAAATATTAATAATTTAATAAAATAATTAAATGGAATGTTTATTTAAAAATAAAATTATTTACAATTTCAGTTATATAGATACAAATTAAATTTCAACTTATATGGAGATGATCTACATCTGACTATACGAATACATTTACCAATACGTGCTACAGATCCTATGTACTCTTGTACGCATTTAATCCATTACCTGAAAATAAGGAACAGTGAAGTATATCTGTCAATGTGTCTGAAAATTGATGTTAACTTTATCCATATGGTTGAATTCCCCTGTATTACACTAACACCACAGAAAATTGTTTGAAATACATCACCTGGGTTACTGTTGTGCATACAAGAAAGAAAATTCAGGAGTTTTCTTCACAAGAGACAAAACATATAAGAACGGCTTTAATGTACTAATTTTTAAAGCACTTCTTACATGGCATGTTTGCACTGAATTACAGCCTTGACAACTATGCACAATTTCTATGACACCAGCAGTGTGATTCAACAGTAAGGGCCTGACTGCCAGATAGGTTAACTCAAATACGAATGGAGCCATGCGCCTATAGAAGTGCCCACAAATTGCATATACACCCCTAAACCAGCACAGTCTATTCTGGGATTTCTGATTTTTACCAAAACTACCACAAGTTCCTGTGTTATAAAACCACAGGCAGGTAACAGTCATTGTGTTTGCAAAATTAATTTGTATCTCTTAAGTAACCCGGATTAAGTGTTACTTTGTGACTGGGAATAATGTGACGTATGATGTTAAACAACAGCTTTACGGCAAATGATAAGCACAGTAGAAATCTCAGCAAAGTTACCTGTCTCGCCTTGCATTTAGAACTGAAGACTGTCCATTCACTATGGAATGATGAGTTATTGGTGGTGATGCTTTGGAAGTGGTGGAGGAGGTAGTAGAGGAGGAATTGTTAGTAGTGAGGTCTAGCCCTCCATGTTTAATGCCATTGTCTTCCATACTGTGAACTCCAGTCACTTCTTTCCATAACTGCTGAATCTCAGCAGGACTTAAGCCAGCTATAAAATGAAAGAGAGCCCCACTAATATAACAAAATAAAGAGTTTCATATAATGAGCTCAGTGTTATTAATGGATTAATGCCAACAATAAAGCTGATGCTGTTTTTCCAGCACAATTAACATGTAGCAAAACATAAATTCATTTTTATTCTGTCAGGACCCAGGTAATCTAACTGTCTTCTCTTGTGCTATAAACAGTCAATTAGAAATCACCAATTTTAATAATATTATACTCCTTCTGAAAACATTGCTCAAGGATCAAAGAGTGAAGGCTACAAAGCACATGAAAATACTTCTTGAAAAGAAAGAAAGAAACAACAAAGCAACCAAAACAACCACCCTAAATACACTTCCAGAGAAGACTTTTGTTGTCTGCTTAATGAATTTCTTGACATGGGAATGTAACTCTGTGCATCCACAGTTAACTCAGGTTTTATAATTCCTCCTAATCAAACATGTAATGGAAAACAGAAAACCATATTGCACTAAGGATGCAAACATTGCTATTTTCTTTAAACACTTAAGAAGAGCAGGGAGTGGAGGAAGAAGATTGCAGGGAGAAAAATCAGGAAACAAAAATGAAATCAGTGAGATCATAACAGGTTTAATATTTGAGCAGAATGCATCTGAATTTAATTAATGCTATCACACACTCATTAGTCCTGTTTAATATTTACAAAAACTGTTCTGTTTAAAAATGTGTCTTAAGAGGTAAAACCAAAGCGACTATTTGGAAGAACAAAACCACCACCATGCAAAGCCAGACACTGGTGACCACTTAGGCTCTTTGGTACCATTCAGTGCCACCAAACAAACAAAGGCAACACAACTGGCCCATTTACAACTCCCTCTATACAGATGAAATTACATGAAGTGCCATCAAACTTCTCCACTATTTTTTTTTTGTCCATCTCTATTGTGGAAAACAAATCAGCGGGTTTGGCTAGGAGAAAGGAGATTCTGTCTCACCAGTCTCCTGGTGTGATGGGCTGCCATACACAATTTTAAGAACTTCTCTGCTCCATCCACAGTACTATTCTGGAGTCTGGCCATCAGATCTTTGCAGATAAGAGCTTAAATTTCCTCTCTGCTCCACTTGTAGCCTGGAAACTTGTAGTTTCCAAGATTCATCCTTGGCCACAAACAGCAACGTCTTGTAGAATGTATTCATACATCTGTGTTGGGGTTGTCTGGCTCGACTTGGCCACTTCGCACAAAGTCATGGAAACTTCCATTACAATATGGTTCTACTCTAAGTAAAGACTCCCAAAACACAGGCCACCAAACACATAGCTAAGGTAGGAAAATCAGATTTTTAAAAGATGAAGTGTTCATCAGAAATAGATACACCTTCCATCACTGCCTGTCTTTATAAGTTTGGCACGTCTCTTGCAAAGAACACTAAATGAAATGTAGAAAAGAATCAGAAACCCACATAGCTTCTCGTGAAAGATCTGGTTTCATGGCCACTTTTTTCAGCCTGACATAGTTTGGGCCAGAAGTATGTTAAAATCTAATTCTGTCTTCCTCATCTCAGCAAGTTTAGGTAAGACATGCTCACGGTCTGATGGAATGTAAAAGACTCAAAATGCTCATGTTCTCTGAATTAGAATTTTGCTCTTTTTATTTCATGAAAGAGCTCAAATTTATTTTCCTTCAGAAAAGGATTAAAATGTATCTATCAATTCAAACTTTTCATTGAGGATAGTTTTGTTTGGTAAACAAGATGTATTGGTGAGATGTAAAGATTGTTTTTCACTCTTTGGAAAATCTGTTTATTAGATAATGGTTTACTCTGAAGACACAGGAACTCAGACTACTAAAACTGATTCAACAAAAATTATGAAAAAGCACAGTAAGTTCCTTAATACTTCTCAATAGCTGCCTCACCATGAAGTATACAAAGCTATTAAAAAATAGACTATTAGTGATTTACAGAAATAATTTCTGGAGGTAGTGTGGAAACAAATTGGTTGGAAGGTATTCAATTTTTTAAAATATTATGAAAGCAGCTCATTTTTAGACTACTATTTTATGTCCTGCTTCACTACCTTAGATCCCAGCGCCCATTGGCAAACTCAGTTAATGACAAAGTGAAAAAGAGTTGATTGGAATGTAGCTGGAGTTTCTATTATATTTGTACAGAGAAAAGCTGGGTTTTAAGGAAGCAAGCAAAGGAGCCAGGCTCTAATTTACTGCATTAGAGAGATGGGTAACGGGAGTGATGGTAATACTAGTTGTAATTGTTTAATGAAGGCAAGTAATTACTGCTGTGCACATGAGGTATGTTCCAGCAACGCTGCGAATAACCCATTTTAGTGTGGTAAATAATAGTTACCCGCAAATGCAATCACAAATCAAAATGAGAAGTAATGTATTCATTTAGGTGGCATGATATACACAGTACATTATTTACTTCAAAGTCTTCCCCCTTCGACCTGCTGCTGAACAAAATAAACTAATTTTGTATTAAAAAAAAAAATAAAGCCCAAGAAGAAACTCATCAGTTTGATAATCAGAAGGCAAACGTGTCGTTGTGTCTTGCAGTGAGAAAACTTTCATGACAGATCACCAAACTTTGGGCCCTGGGGGAGCTGAGGAAGAGCTGCTCCAGAAGTTGGGCGAATGAATGAGGGCTGGGAGCAGCTGAGGCAACAGCCTTTCCTGCAGTCAGGGGTCTCCTGCCCCTCTGGGCAAGTGCTGGACAGCCCCTTCCTCTGCGTTAAGCTACAGAAGGAGCTGGGTCTCAGTTTTTCAAGCTTACTTTGATTTTTTTTTTAAATCAGAAAGAAATTTTTCTCTGGGCTCAGGCTGGTTAATTTTATCACTTCTTCAGAACACTCTGAAAGGCTGCCTTTTAGGATAAAAGGATTAAGGGCAGGCACTTAAAAAGTATGAAGTTAATAAGCGGATTTGTAATTAATTGTAAATTATGGCAATTTTGTAGTTTCTGTGTCTAAAAAAGTCCAACTCTCATTTTACAAGAGACCTGTAAAATGGCTGACAGTTATTTTAGTCTGGATGTAAAAGTAGGGTAAGTTTTAAAGTTTCATAGGTTGTGATAACCCTCAAAACACCCTTCTCCACACTACATTAAAGGAGAGAGGATCAGGAAGAAGATCTAGAGTGGGATAAAAATTAGGGGCTATAATGAAAAGGGAAAATGCTGATTTGCTATGCAGTTTACTAACACCAAGAATTTTGGGCTTTTGAGGTTAGTTTTATAACTCTTTTCATCAACATCTACCCTATTTTTTATGCTTGAATAATTACTTAATAAAATTACTGCGTACAAAACCCATCCATGCATCTGTTTTTCATTTTTCTACATGGCCTGATCAAAACTTAGGGGTTTGGTTGTGGGTTTGGGTGGTTTTTTTTTACATTGTTGTCATTTACAGTCCTTCGCATTTAGCTAGCACCAATGCAGCATGACATGGAAGTAAGCCACAGCAAGCCCTGGCTTTGGATACAGCAAGTGAAGACCTTGACACAAAATAAATGGTAAAACACCTCTTGTATCTTACTTGCTATACCTGACCATCAGAAAACATGGTAAATATTGCTGTCCTTTAAAGGCAGAAACTATACTTGGAGCAAATACTGTTTATATACGCAAACCCCTCAGCTGTACTTTGAAGTTAGATCTTTTCATACTAAAAATGCAAAGCCTATGCTCTGTCACTAATAATTTGAGGTTTACAGGACTCTTTATGACCAATACTTGTAAATATGAATCCCCCTGTGTTTCTCTCATTGTTTTAGCCATGCATGTAAATCAGCAATCTAAATGGATGCACATAAAAACATTTGTGTTACACACCTATAAATCCTTCTGTATAACCATATTACATATCTTGCAGCACAGTGGAAGGAGAAAAACATCCACATTCAATGTGTATTGCCTTAAATAAATTCTGAAGGTTTAATTTAATGCTGTCACAGAAAACGCCTGTCATAAAATTTGCTAAATTTCATGAGAAAAACAAAAGAAGTTTGATCCTCTTACTTTTATGCAAACCCCATGCAGGGACATCTATATTAAATCTAGTAAGTACTACTTGGATTTGTAAATATTGGATATATTTGGATGTATTTGGATGTGCAAATTTAAGGTTTATGAAAAATTCTCAACAGATCTGAAGCCTATTATTCTTCATTACATTGTTATGAACTGGACTGGGTGCTTCCATACCTTCCTATGAAAGACACAGTGTGCTGTAAGAGAAGCCCACAGAAAGAACTCCGAGCCAGTCACAATTCTGCATTTAGTTCTCTTTGTTTTAGCAGGGACTTTTCTTCTTACCCTCATCACTCTTAACTTCACCTCGCCTGGCACAGGGTGAGTGGCCTGTCTGGAGATGCAGAGAAGTTTTCCAGTGAAAGCTGTCTTATGTTTTTTAAGTTTGCACATCCACATAATGGCTAAGAAAAATCAAGGTCCTATAAATTAACTCATGTACCTAAAGGAACCCTACACACATCGTAGATACTAGAACGAGGAGAGAAAAATTAAGTACTTATTCATGATAATTAAAAAATATCAAGGCAAAAGCAAGTAAGAAAATAATTTTTTACTTTAAAAAGATGAATCCAGATACATGTAAATTTTTTATTTTTTTAAATTTCTTTAGTATCAATCTTTTTTATCATGACTTCAGTTATGCTTAATTCTTTGAGTTAAAGTTCTTGAAAAGAACTATTTACTAGTTCTCCTAAAAATGTATTAAAAAGTTATTAATGTTTCTGTGTTTTTCTACTAGAAGTGGATGAATGAGTGTTGTATTAAATTAATGAATATCAATGCAATTGGGTAGGAGTGCTGAGGAAAATCTATGGGGATCGCTTAATGTGAGAGAAAACCTGAGGAATTCCTCTTGCAACTGATGGCACAAGGGGAGGCTGCAGAAGGTAAAGCTGTTCAGAGGGAGGTTGTGTTTCAATTGCTTTTTTGCATTCTGGTCCAATGTGACTCTGTACAAAAGGAAACCAGCATTACCAGTCTTACATGTCCAAATTCATGAACCAGCTTGCCTCCCCATGGCTATTCTCAAATAATAATTTTTAGTGTGATGGCTTACTTAGGACTCACTTTTGTTGTAATTTTTATGACTTTAGATATGCTTGTATCACAGCTTTTCCACACAACAGAATGTATGGAATTTAGACATTTATTTGTAAGCTCTGCTTTCCAGGGATTGAGGACTGTAGTGGACTGTAGTGGGTAAGTCTGTATCACGCTTGTGGTCTGTCTTCTTTCTCTTTTTGTGTCTACACTGTTGTCTATATACTGTGTATTCTGCTTCTGCTCATCTAATTTCTAAAGATTCAGTTTTATAATGGGTATCTGGTGGAGGAACCACACAAACTCTTAAAGACCAATTAAAAGGAATGTTACCTGTCATGACCACAGTCTAAACCATGCTCATGGCAGGACTGAGGTGTTAGTGATCAGAGTATTGTGTAAATTTTATGACAGACACTTAGCTCACCTCTCTAGAATAACACAAACAGGAACACATACCTCACGGGTTATAGCAGGGTCCTTAAGATGGGAAGTCTTTGGCCTCATCTTAAAATGTAAGCAGCATTTATCTCCACATTTATTTACTTCTTAGAACTGTGTGCCCAATTTTCTTTCCACCACGAATATGTTTGTGTCAAGTTGTAGAGTTTGAGCTCATTTTCAGCATTGAGCAATTGTGATAAAAGTGACAAAGGGATTTTTTTTCCAAAAAGTCTTTACTGTTATCTGTCAATCATAAATCACTACTATTGGAATCACCACCTTGTCATCATATTTAACATTTTTAATGTAAAAGGAATAGCAAAGAAAATGGATCTTAAGATTTTTCCCTAAATTCTCATGTCATAAACTGAAAAGTGTGTTTTTCAATGCTGAACACTTTCTTTTCTTAGAAGAAAAAAAGTGAGTTTTTGAATGTTTTTAATATAACTGTACAATATATTTTATATCTATTCACTTATATTAAATGAAATTATAACTTTTCCAGTAAATCAGATTTCAGTAATACCTCAGAGAAAAGCAATGGTGCTTGAATTGTGTTGCTATTAGAAATTGTTTTCAGCATATAAGGCTAATAAAAGGCATCTTATACCTAAGAAGAAACACTCAAAAGCTGTTTTCTTCCATAAAAGTGTGCCATAAAATTTATCATCCTTAAGAAAATTTGGCAATATTAGTAATAAAGTTCAAATAATAAAGTATGTTTAAGTGTCAGAACAGGAAACTGCTGAAGTTTGGATGCAAATGGAATGGTTAAAAAAGTTGTGAATTAGAAATTATTCCGAATACGTATTACTCGAATACCTTGTGGCAGAGACTGGACAGGAAGAGCAGACTGGCCAGGTGGGATGGAAATGAGTCCCTGACGCTGGAGGGTCAGCAGAAGCTGCTGCTGAGGTTTTTGCATCTGGAGGAGCTGCTGCTGGAAGACAAGCTGCTGGGCTGCCAACTGCTGCTGCTGCTGCTGCTACAAAGAGAAGCAGGGCGGGGGGGGAAGCAAATGCAGCAAAAAGTGTGCAGTGAAAGCTAGAAAACCAAAAATGTAAAATCAACTTCTTTCCCTTTAATCTCAGTTATTAAATAATAATGCTATTTGTAGAATACTCAGGCAGTGAAAGCATTTCAAATTTTCTATTATATTCATTCAAGCTATTAGGTGTTAGGGAAAATGGCAAGATACACTTAATGACACACTAAAGAAAAGGGTCAAGAGAAAGTATGTAACAGCTGTTTCAAACAGAAAAAAAAGAAAAAAAGCCCAGCTCATGGCAGATGATAACAAATTTATTTATGCTAAAAGTGTAACTCTTTACAGCAGCCTGTGTGATTTCGAAGGCACTCTTGTTTTTCCAATTGACTAAGTTTGGTCCGCAGTGGCCCATGAACGTGGTCTCCAGTGATCTATTAGTAAACTGGGATGTAGCCTTCATTTCACTGGCCTGTTAGCTCTCTCTTTTCTTGTTGGAATATATTAACAGGAGTGTTGCATTCAAGGCAACGAAGTGCCCTATTATGGAGCAGAAGTATAAGTTCCAATTTTGTGAGGCATTTCAAGACAAACTGGAGTCTGCAAAGACTCAGGAGGGTATGAGAAGGCAGTCACACTTCAGAGAAAGACAAGCTGCTGTGGAAGACCTTTCCTTTCTAGTTTGGGGAAAAGAGAAACTTGTGATGCGCTCACTGGAAAACAGACTGCATAATGGAGCAAGTCATGTGGATTGCCCAGAGCCTCCGGAGAAATACGGGAGCAATTTCTATTCCGTAGTTGATGGCTGTCTGAAATTCTATTCACAAATCCAAACAGAAACAAAGCCTCAGGAGGTCACAACTGCTTCCTTGACGTTTGCATAATGGGCAGCTTGAAGACAACGTCTAGGATACCTGCTGATCAATTTAACTACTTCAACATGTTTTGTTTGTATTATGTTTATATTTGATGCAGTTTGCTGACAAGTGCAAGCTAGGCCTGAGAAACCCGCTTGTCAGGTTGATTTATGAGCACATCAAACTGTAACTTTCTACTCGCCACTCCAAACCTACAGTAGCAGTTCATTAATCAGGGGCCTGTGACTTTGAAATCTGTGCTCAGTCGCTCTTTTGCAGCCATGGACTAAATTTGCATGCTCTCTGAGCTGTGCCACTGAGAAAAGTAAGGCTCCTTACCCAACACAGATTGCCTGTGAATACAAGATAATCAGTACAGTGTCCACCACACAGCTTGTTCTTTGCACACTCGGATTCATTAGCGAACATTAGACGACAGCAGCACTAGACTGCTCAAATCCTACGTCTCAGAAAGGGGAGCAGGAGAATTATAACAGCACTGCTATTAAGCCCGGTAAAAACATACGAACAAATCTTTGATAGCTGCATCCTTGCTACAGGAAAAAAAAAAAATTGAAGCTAGTCTTGTCTTTTCCAAGCTTCCGACAGCTCAGACTAGTATGCATCAGCAAGGGTCTTAGCTCCTACCTCTTTTGCTTGCTTTCCTGGATGCTGTTGCTGCTGCTGCTGCTGCTGTTGGTGCTGCTGC
>NW_010262723.1:10608-15608 GCF_000690775.1 Eurypyga helias
TGCTGCTGCTGTTGTTGTTGCTGTTGCTGCTGCTGTTGCTGCTGCTGTTGCTGCTGCTGCAAAAGCTGAAGATGTAACTGCTCTTGCTGTTTCTTGTAAAACTCTTGTAGTTGTTGCTGAATAAACCATTTTGACTTTAATAAATAAAGGCAAAAGTTTCAAGTATTATAAATCTCCTAAACTCTTCTAGATTGGCATATGGTAGCGTAGCCATTAAGAATCACCTCATAACAAAAAATGTGATTTGAAGAGGCAGATCTACATACATTTTTTTCCAAGGCGGTTCTGAAATTTTCCAATGCAGATTCCAAAATATCCTAAACAGAAGGGTATAGAAAATCTGTATTCTAAAGGGAATGCAAGAGCCAAATTAACTCCTCAAATAAGTATACCTAAGTTCCTCACATGTCCTATATAACAAATCAGAAGCTGTACTCATCCACTTGCAAGAAACCTACAAGTCACTAAGGCCAAACTAGACTGCCTGTTTCTTAGGGGAAAAAAGTAATTAATCTGTCAATCTGTTTAGCGGGATGCTGGATTCACAACTGAAGGTGAATTGCCTGTAATGATCACAGCACTGGATATTAAAGTGTTTAAACATACAGTGATTGAGCTATGACTATGACAAACAGACACATCATTTTCTGTATGACAATTAAGCACCCAACCAAAAATCCACTCTACATTACACTGAGGTACCAATCACTGACACTATCTTTACTGTATGAATAACAAGTTCACGGATTGTCACTTAGCTGCCAGATTTTGTGCTAAGGAAACAGCAACCTCCTCCTTCTTTTTAGCCTTATCTGGGACACATTTGTCGGATGTAAAAACAAACAAAATAAAAAAACTTTTTCCCATGATGAAACAAGCTGTTAAGTTCAAATTTCATAACCGCATACTATTTATGTGACTAAAGGGAGCACTACAGTGTTATGAATTTTAAAGCAACAATTATCTACAACTCTATTTGCACTTCCTTTGGCAAGTCTACAATTAAAATGTGCCTAAGCACTTGAAAATTTAAATATCAATTTGTTCAGTATTTGTAATGCATCTGCCACTGCTGCTGCTGTTTTTAATATAATATTTAATGTTTCAAAATCGCAATTTCACACTTCTGCAATTAAAACAAGAAATTCAAAGACTGAGAAGCTTCACATTCATTTTCATTCTTTTTGGTGTAATGAGTGATGAAATATTACAAAATAAGACACATAAAATCTGGGTGACACCTGCGCGAATGCCCTGTGCTAATGATCCAAAGCAGGTAACCCACATTACCTGCTGCAACATAACTGCTTGCTGCTGCTGGAGAAGTGCTTGAAGCTGCTGCGGAGACAACACCTGCTGCTGGAGAATCTGCTGCATTTGCTGAGGGGTGATCACCTGGGGAGTCATCATGGCCACTGACACAGGCACCTGCACAGGGAAAGAAAGATATCATCGTCAAACACATTTTAGTTCGCCTGCGCCACAGCTGTACGTCTTTTTTATTTTGTACCAAAGATGGACCGTAATTTTTTACATAATATTTATCACTGCAAAGTTCCAGTTTCAGTCAGAATCTGTTATTTTAAGACCACAGTTCTGTGGCACTCTATTTCCAGAGGCATCAGATTCGATCAGACTCAAGCTTTACGTTTCCCATCTCTCATGTATTCCTGCAAGAAATTTAAGCATTGGCTAGTACAAATGTGTATTTAAAAATAAATGATCACATGGCAGGGCTCTCAACACTTCATAATCAATCATCTTATCAAGTGTCATAATGTTACGAATGGAAAAATCTATTGAGACTGTTTCAACAGATATGATTAAAACAGACAGCAAAATAAGTGTCTTAAAGCAGTAAATGTTTTACACAATAAAGACACTTAGCCTAGAAAAACAGTTGCGTAATACATCACTTCGGTATAAGAAAACCTTTCTTGCTCAGCTAGTCTTTTAAGGAAGCCTGATTTATAGAGGAAAAAAAAAATGCCATGGACATATTGGAGTACGGAGCAAGGGCCGCCACCTCAGTCACCCTGTCTCTGCAGAGAGAAACACATTCTCAGTCACTCCTAACCGAAAACTGAAAGTTGAGAAACTTTGGCATAAGATTTTTAGTTGGTCCACTAAAATTATGAACGTGTTTTTGTGTAGGTGCTCTTTTGGACACACCTTTATTGTCCGATCATTATATACTGAGATGAAGTGTGTACATAGGCATAAACCCCCACCTACACCCATGTGCTCAGGAATGTATGTGTGAGTGGGAAAGGCACAGCAAGTATGTGTGGCTGCGTATGTAAAGAGAGAAGAGTCCGGTGGAAGAGCCTGAGGTATGGGCTGAGCTGCTGCAGCAGACGCAGTGTGAAACCGCCGCGCGAGCTAGGCAGGACACAGCCAGCTGCCAGCGGGCCAAGTTTTTCACCCATGAAAAAGCAGCCACTCACTTGTCTAGCAAAATTCCAATGTTTTTTCTGTACATAACAGCATACTGGCATATAAATATGGCTTTGTGAGATGTTTGTTAAGACATTCCAGTCTTCTGTAGATCAGCAAAAATAATATTATTATTAATAAATCATGAACAAATCTTAAGAGGAAAAACTTTTCTAATATTCCTATTACTTGAATCTATCCTGAAAAACTTTGTATAAATGTAACAGAGGGAAAAAAAAAAAGAAATAAATACAAGTTTGCTGAAGTTTACTTTGAGAAGAAATTACTTCATCTCGTATTACACAGAATACCACTTTTCACACAATTCATCACAGCACAAGTTATGGCCTTAAAATACTGACTAATTAAGAGTCTGACAGTAAAGGCACCGGTCATTACTAAAGGTTTGATAATCTTTTGCAAACAACAAATTCATTTTAAGAATAAAACTTCTGAAGGTGTCACTCTGAAATACAAGTGGAAAAGACAAACCAGACTACCACTTAGATTCAGACACTTGTGGAGAGGAATTTCATCTCAGGTATCACTGGACTCTTTCAGCAGTCAACAGAATAAGGAAATCTCGAAGAAAGTTTATCTGATCTAGTTTAGGCATCTATTTTAGCATGGGATTAATTCTCCTATGAATGTGCCTGTCTCCCTCCTTTGAGTAGACACCTAACTTTCAGATGGTTAATGCTGGTCATTACACTTTGTGACACCAAGTTTCTCAGCACTGAAAACACCACATATCTATGCAATAACATTTTATTCTAGGTCTACCCAGTTCTAAGGGCAGGACAAACAAGTTTTTACAACTTTGTGATGCATGAGCAAAAACTAAAATTCACTGATTGGAGGCAGCGTTCAATTCCCTCCGAAGTCAGTAAGAATTTCCTCTGTTTACGTGAGACCTGAACTTGCCTTCTTGTAGCAATTTTGCCTCAGTGATGCTATTCAACTACCACATGTCACACGGAAATAAGAAGGCAGAGAGGAAGACGGACACCTTCCCAATTAAACCATTACCTTTAACCTTTAAACCCTGCAAGAATTTTCCTAACACGCTTACTACTATAATAAAGAGCAAATGGTGAAGGTGTTGCACACTTGCTACTCTGCTTCTCCTCTTACATTTACATCCCCTCTATCTTCCCTGCCTATGTATTTTCTAATACACAAGTAAAAGCTCTGATGTAAACAGAGTGAAAATCAACTCTCTAGGTGGCACTGATTTATTCATGCTCTGTGCTAAAGACTCCAGCGAGTAAGATGTGCAGTAAGACTCATACTGCTGGAAGGGTCCTCTATTCCTCAGTCCGAAATAGAGATTCCCCTTCACCAGGAACATTTCTTCCAGCTTTTGTTGCATCTGCTCTGAATCTCTCTGACTGGGTACTTGCTCTTTTATTTGGAGATGCACCTGCCCTGCAGTACACTCTAGGAGCCTTTCTCTCCAAACTTCTTTTTCCCCATATTTTTAACAGTCACTTTCAACTGTATAAGCTGAAGCAGAGAACCTAATTCACCTATTTTTCAGGATGACGGACAAAAGCATGAAAAAATCTGTCAGTCAAGATCTTCAGTAAAAATACGTATTTATGTAGATAATACTGCCTTTAACAGACTTTTATGTGTGTATCATACCTGATATATATCTTCCTTCCCACAGATAAAGGACAAGGCATTTTGAAAACCGCTTGAATTTTAAATTAGCAAAACGTATTAACCAAAGAGATTTCTCTAATTGTAATTAGGTAATATAAATTGGTACATTTCACAGCCTTCAGGGATACACCAGACTGCACTTTATTTCTTACTGGCATAGTGTTACTGTGCTATCTGTGTTGGAAGACTATCAGAAACTTGCTATTTTATGGCCAATTATGTGCATTAGGTATTATTTCTTTGGTTTAATGTCTGTGTTTTTCAAGATTTTTGATCTGATTTTACAAAAATCTAGCAAAGAGGCAAACTCTGACTCTTTTCATAGAAATCTCTCAATATATCTAAAGTCAGTTCAGGTATAGGACAGTAGAGGGACCCAGTGAAAAAAGTCAATGTTGTGGTTTGTTTGAGTGGGCCAGAAACTCCCAACAAATTTTTGGTCGTGAGATCTCATGAAAAACTGAAGACACAAAGTGAAATGTCATTTATGATTGCAACCCATTTGTTACAAGGCGTCCTCAAAGCAACTCAACTCCCATCTCTGTCACGAAGAGTACAGCAACCCTACAAAACACAATGGGCCAGACAGCCGCTGAAGAACACGTAAATTTGTTGGCTCCATGATGGACGCTGAAAGAGGCTTCATGTTTTGAAGAGCTTCTCATGTTTCTGCTGCAGGCTGTTCCCCATTTCTTTGGGTCACTTTACAAGTCCCGCTAAATAAAACCATAGATACCTAAACAAACACATATTTAACACATCTCAATAGCATTCCAGGCAAAATCAACTGTAAGCTGCTTTATTTCTACATGTGAAGAACAGAGCTACAACACAGAATGAAAACGCTGATAGTTGAAATTAAACAGAACATCATCACTGCAAAAATGAAGACAGAA
>NW_010262723.1:20608-27726 GCF_000690775.1 Eurypyga helias
TTTCATTGAAAGGTTTCCAGCATTACAGGTAATGTAAAGTCCATTAGGTCAGGCTCTTCATAGCATGACATGCAGTAAATTACAAGTGCTTCAAGCAGCTCAGTGAATTACAGTTCATCACTTTGAAAGGTTCCCACTACAAGACTACAGATATCAGATCTGGCAGTTAGGATCCAATTAACACTTTGGTCAGAATAATCAGATTGCATGTGTAAGACTTGTATAATTCGTTTATTGCTTCCATGCATCTTCTGTCTGTAGGTAAATTTGTTGCTGTTATTTCAAAGCTTGGAATCAGTATTTCACTTGCCTTTAGGTTATATTTCAAGTTCTTTTGCAGTGCAGTGATGAACTCTCCCTGTTCCAGCAATTTAGATCACCTGTCCTGTAGATATTACTGCTTGAGAAACGGGTTTGTTTCTGGTGGTTTTGTTTTGTATTCTTACCATGTCATTATATGTCTAGAAAAAAATTGCTAGCAATTTTTACTAAGCACATTTTATTTAGTGTAACACAGACAGTTTTCTCCAACGTGATCACTGTGAATCTCACAGAACACCCAGATACACTGTAAATGACATATGCATTGACATTTACATGTGTACTGTCATGCAAAACCATTTCCTGCTACACTGGATATAATACTATAACTGAATGAAAAAAACATTCTCATTTTGTGATATCATTTTTCAAGCCATGGTCAGTGTACATAAAGGTTCTTCAGGATAAACCTCATCGGTGCAGAGTAATGGATTTCAAATTCTGTGTTCTTACCTAGTGCTTTACGGCAAATTGCACTTTCAAGTCTTACAGGCAGTGAGATTCTTTGGAAGGAAGGCAACTTGCCCAAGGTATCCCACCTTTTCCATAGGAGAGCGGTAATGAAGATACACAAATGCTGGAAGTTTGACATGCAGAAACCTGCAAACTGGGTAAGCAAAAAGATCAAATACTACTACCACCCCCTACGTTGTATTTTCTATGTCAAAATATGGTAGTTGGGTTACAGATACTTTGTCTTTTCCCTTCTGACACCCTGCCCACACAGAAGTCAGATGTATGAAAGGTTTTATCTGATTCACTGATACAGCAATGCGTACTTACGCTCTTCATCAAAACATGCAGTTCAAATACTACAGGAACAAGAATTAAAACAGAAATTTAAACTTATTTTGCAGTTCCAAGAACAAACATTATCTAAACCTTTATGGATCCGATATGTGAATAATGGAATTTAAAGCTCTAGGGCAAAGGTACAAATTTGCCCCAGGTCAATGACACCCAGGAATTACTGCCAGATGAAAATATTTGATGGCCAATAATAATCCAAGTTTCACTCCAGTTTCTAATGAGCTACAGTCCTCATAAAAACTTATCATCATAATGAACTACAGGACCTACAGAAAGCTCGAGGACGGTATGGCTTACAGACTAAACTAGCTTTCTGAAGGTATTGTACTATTTGCGTATCAGAAAACCAGATCCACCTGCACCGTTTCCCCCTTATAAAACAACGCCAGCAAGTGCGCAGACTGCCTGCAGCCGGGCAAATCACAGCTAGTAACTTTAACAATTTAAATTAGGAGCAGTGTCTGTATACTATTTATACAGTTCAAGAGAGAGAAGCTACTTTAGATGGGAATTCAGACAGAATAAATTGAGCTCTGTTCTGAATTTTGAGTTGTTCTGTGTGAGAGCTTCCTCTCCATGAATCATGGGAGGAACCTCCCGATGTAGGCCTGTAACAACACTTGGCAATGAGAATATTTCATTTCCTTTCCACTGCGGAACAAAACATCCCTGTACGACTGAATCCCACCACAGAGAAGAAGCAGCAAACTGCCCAGGCGTAGCCATTCAGAGCCAAAAAAATTATTATTAAAGTGCAAATGTATGAGATACCCTGTATGCTTTCAAACCAGAACTGCATTACCGACAGACAGTATGTACAGAAACAGGTACCAATTAAAATGTTTTATTAATCTTACATAACTTTGAGAAAATCAGTAGGCTGTGCTAAGTGATGGGATTATTTTACTGTTGCTGTGTTTCAGTTCTCAATCCACAAAAGACAGCCGTAGAAAATTTCAGCACAACTGCTGACCTTAGGTTTCTATTGTTTTTTTTTAATAAAAAGCCCAAACCGACAATAGCACATTGTATTTTAAAGCAATTTAATTTGATACTGTAATTTTCCAACAAAATGTATCCAAACCAGTTGTAATACTCCTTCCCCACATGCCCAGATCAAATCCCATCCCAAGATAATTACTACCACCTTAAAATTTTCTGCATTGGTATTTTTGTTATCCTGTAAAATGTACGACAGACTGAAGGCTCTCATCTGTATTCCTAGGTCTTCAAGAAGTGGGTAATTGCTCTGACCCCCTCTAAGAGTTTCTGTTTTCAGGGAAAGTAAAGACTAGCCAAGAGAATTATCTTTCCTGTCTCAGCAGAACAGCTCTGCTGTTGCCTTTTTCTACCTTAAAGCAGAAGAGTGTGAAGCAAATCTCGTACATACAAAATGGAGGCAACTCCACTTTCCCATAAAAGTGTCTTCAAAAGATAAACACAATACTGAATACAATCAGAAAATAATTCAGCTCAACTAAATCTTGAATATTTGAAATCTTGACTTTGAATGTGTCCCTCTCTTTTCACCAACTAGCCAGGGAACCTCTGGTGACCAAAACGAAGCGTTTCATCTGGTGACCAAAAGTGAGAGAATCAATCAGGACATACTTTGTAATTATGGCAGTTGTGATTATCTGAACATCTATGATCAGCATCTATGTAGTAGGATTTTCAAAGCTAGACAAGCCCCAAGCCAGAATCCCATATAAGCATGAATGTAGAAGCACCAGACTTTGAAATACGTGTAGGTTGATGGTTATTTGTGCACTGAGGCACTGTGGCATATTCATCCCCTGCACTCTTCAGACCAAGGACAGACACAATAACTTTTCTGACCTCTACTTTGCAGCCTGTAAAGGAGCTGAATATTGACAGTCTGATTACATGCATATAGTGTGATACACTCAAGGTAGATTCTCCTCTTGTCTACATCCATGTAAACACAGGGCACCAAAAGGCCACTGAAATCAACAGTACAATCCCAGGGGAGATTAATACACAAGAATAAAATTCAGGCTCAACATTATTGCTGCAGCTGCCCTTTTAAAAGTGTTATATATATATATTATAAAGCTGAACAGTGCAGAATGCAGCTTCCACTGGAGCACTGCTGAGACCTTACCTTTTCACCGGGCCTAAAGACGTGGAGAAAACAGTGCAATTTTCACTTGTACGATGCTTAGAAAAAACAGCTCATTGACAATAAAGGGCTCAGGGCTTTTTCTAGCTGCTGTTTATGCCTATGCAAAGTCTGGCTACACTATTATATGCCTAAATTTTCACGTTACCTTGCTCTCTTCCAACCCAAACCATTCTATCATTCCATGATTATCTATTCTGTGGTTAATCACTGGATCACTGGATCAATTAGATATTAAGAAAACATTTATTAAATACATTTTACTAGTCTTGAAATTTACTCTTTTTTCCCCCTCAACCAACAACATGCAACTGTCACCAACAGCAAACTAAAGATAACTTTTTATGGGACCAAGTGGCAGGCCACAATTTTTCTCTCCAGCTCACATAACCATACTCTAGGCATAAACTGTGTCCAGCAAGTGGGTTATGGAGCTGCTCTTCCTTACAACCCTTGCACGTAAAATGTAACAAACCCAGTTAAGGACAGTTTCAGGCAGGAAGGTAAGAGTCCTGGATCATGGTGACCAAGGTATCACTGACACCTTGTGCAGGACCCACATAACACATCCAGGATTTGCATTCCAAATCCTGTCCCCTCTCCTTTGAATCTTGGCAGCCACTGCAAAGGCATAAGCTGCAGTTGCAGAATATTGAAAATAGAATGTCCAAGCATATCCGTAGCATGTCTTACGGATGTTACTGAGCTAGAGGCAAAAGAAGCATTTTTTGATCTCAGCCAAAGTAGCCTTTTGATAGGGAAGTTCCATCTCGACCCTGCCAACGCTGACAAGTATTCTGCAGCTTTATGTACATTCATCAGGAATGCATGGATATGAACTGGTGTTACTTGCTCCTACCTCTGGATAAAATGGATGGATGTCAGTCAAATTTAAGCAATAAAGACTATCATTTGGCCCATGGAGCAGCTGGCATATGGGCACTTCTGAGGCTTTCAAAGAGGAGTGTTTGGATTAGTCCAATACACCTATTTTCCTATCTGGTGGACGAATCAAATCCCTCACCTGTCCACCGCACCAGTTTTTAGGCTCTTCTGTACAGTTTGTGATAAAAGGGGGCCATACCACCAATCATGTAATGCAGGTCCACAGCCTAACCGTCTGCTTCTTGGAGCTTGAAAAGCAGATGAAGCAAGGTGCTTTCTAGGCCTTCACCGCTAGAAAATTAATCCTGTGTACTGTGAGAGAGTGAGCAGGGAAAAGCTGGCTGTAAAGAGAATAAGGAGACTCATTTCAGACCTATCCAGCTTTGGCAACAGCCACAGATTAAAACAGTGCAAGAAAACACTGACCAACACTGTCAAGGGAGGTCAGAACTAAGGCAACAAAACACTTATCAGGCCAGGCAACTTCTATGTACCTGTTCCCGTAAATCTGAACCTTCTGTAGTAATTTTGACAGAAGCCTTCATTATTTAAAATATGAAAAACAGTGCTGTGGAGTTTAGAATAATTTGTCAGCATTTTTCTTATTCATGCGTCTTTGGGGTGTACAATGAAAGGGTGGTGCTACTTGGACATGACGAAAATGTTTTAATGGATCTTTAGTGAATTAATACATAGGCTTCACAATTCTTTTGTAAGAAACAGTCCCAAAGAAAAAGCATGTACAGGATTTTTTAAAAGGAAGATAAAGGACACAATGTTCAACATTTGGTGTAGGGTTTGGATTTTGGTGGGTTTTTTTTAGTTACATGGATACATTTTACCAAAATGCTTTCAAAAGATTTTGAGAAAATATGCAAAGCGTATTCTAAACATGATCTACAAAAACAGTCAAATGGAGGTCTAAGATAATCCTCAGTTTTTATGGGATAAACAGCAGCCACAGAACAGTCCAAATTCTACCAACATATTTAACAGTCCTAAAGCCACAATGTCCTAACTATGTTCTCAAAGCTGTAACGTATGTTTTAAGGTAGTGGCTCCAATTAAGGGAGGGAGTACACCCAAAGGCTCTTTGCACAGCCTCATGCGGACTACTCTAACCAGGATCAGGAAGGCATAAAAGTATCCTGAAGCCACCCTAGTATTAATTCTCAAGGCTGAAAATTCTCAATTTGCAGGAACCTCAGATCTGATGTCTGTATACACAGCAAGTATTAGGATGTGCATAATCATCTCCTACTCACTTTCTTCCAAAGACAGCTGCTTTGCATAGGCAAATGCATTTACAGTGGCACATGCACCTAACTTTTGATTTGTTTTTAATGTTCTAACTAACGAGGAACTACTACAGCCTTTCATGTGCTTGTGATGTGTCTTATGAAGGAGAATATCTCATTTTTCCCTGTACTGTATAAAATACAGCCACATTCACATACAGAATAGACATTTCCATCTGCCTGATTCTGTTCTGCTATCTGCCTTGCTGTTTTTGTTCATGCAAACACCTAATTGTATAGCAAATGCAGGGTTTGAGGACTGCAGTCAGATCTGTCCCAGTGTACATTTTGAATTTTCTACCACTGTTCTTATACTATATAGCATAGCACCATGTAGCAGTTTCATAGGAAACGACATGGTTATTATCTTGAGTATTTTTTAGTCTTTTCTGAAATAAATAAAATAGAAAGTGAGTAACAGAACAAAAACTCAATCTCTTGGTTCCTTCATAAGGAAATGTGATGTGTCTTCTTATAGAGAAAAAATACTTATGGAGATCAGAAGAACTAAGGAAGTAAAATGGGAAGCAAACTGTAACACAGGAGTTTGTCACATCAAAAGGTCCCTCTCTTTGACCCACATTAACTCCCATCTCAGATGAATATACAGTAGTATCACATCATGGAGCAATTCACTAGGTATCTGAGCCTGACAAGAACGTCATTAGAGTACTAACTTTATTAATTTCACATATCTTAGCATGAACCAGTGACTCTTAGGCCAGGTTTGTACAACATCATTTTAAGGTTCTTACTGATATGTCTATTTGCTCTGGGCACTTCCTACAGGAAACACAAGACAATGTGGAAATCCATGGACTAATCCAGTCCATGTAAAACCAGTTACCCATATCTCTTACTCTTTTCTACTACAGAGACAGGTTAGACTGACTCTGCTTCTAACAGGGGTATCTGAAGTTAAATGCCCTAGGTTAGGCAAGATGAATCTGGAGTTTTTGGTAGTTCATCTGAAAGGCCATAGGTTCCTGGGTGATGGTGGCAGAAAAACTGTGTACTGTGTGTGCTCTTAAAACATTGAAAGATTCACACCAGTAATTCCATTAACACAGAGACATTGTGAAAAGAATACACAAATCTTGAAAATAAACTGGGGTCAATATAGTTTTACAGCACCCTCCAAGAAGAGATCTGAGAGCTGTCCATGGCTTCAGCAGCTGAAAAGTTTCAAATGATCGTAGGACTTGTAGGCAGTCCCCACTCTCACGGTACAGCTCAAAGCAGTAGTTTCTTTAATACGCTGCTCCTTTCCCCAAACACACTTCCATCAGTGGTCTTGGGAGACTGCCAATGCACAGTATATATTTAAGTACCTTCCATTTACTGAAATGTCACCTCCTTCATTAGACACAGGTGAGTGTCTCTGCCCTTTCACTGTCTTTCTATGTCCCCTGCCAATGACTTTTTTTTATTCAAGATCATGGAAATACTTATTCTCTTTTCTCTATCTCTGTTTTTACTATAAATTCATGCCTAGGCTTAGTACCAAAATACGAAGCATTACCTAGAGATGCGGCAAATTCACAGTTTTCCTTAGAAATCACAGACTGCTCCCTCTGGCCGTGGCTTAGGCATGCATTGCGATGGACAATACAGCTGAAATCCTCCCAGTTCATCACCTTTGTGCTGGATTCAGCCAGGAA
>NW_010262724.1:0-256 GCF_000690775.1 Eurypyga helias
CGTGTGCCCGACGGCAGGGATCTGGGAGCAGTGACCAGACACCATGCCCAAGCATTGCCTGTGGTACCCGGCTGCCCCGACGCCGGGCCAGCTGGGGTAGGCCCCGCGGTGTCCGATGGCAGGCGTGCTGGGTCGGCGCTCGGTCAGGGAACATTAACCAGCAGCAATTAGTGGGCATCTGTCCCATGGATGACAGCTATGCCAAGGGCACCAGGGTGGCACAACAGCCGGTAGTTCCTCCGCCGAGGGGGGGGGC
>NW_010262724.1:309-631 GCF_000690775.1 Eurypyga helias
GCAGGCATTGCCTTGCTCTCCAGCGAGTACCCGGAGCGGATCCTGCCCGTCCTGCTGGCACGGTACGGCTGCCCAGCGCGGGGCACGGAGGACACCGTCACCAGGATGAAGCTGGGTGAAGTGTTGATGCGCGTCACCCGGGCGCTGGGTGAGTCCGCAGCCACGTTCGTGGACACGGCAATGCCGGCCACTGCGGGCAGCAGTGGCACCGCTCGGCCCCTCGCTGCTCTCTGTGGTGCCACCAGGTCCAGGGGGCAAAGCCATCGGGGGTTTCTTGTTATCCAGAGGTGAGAACCAGCTCCCACAGCCCCGCCGCAGGGGG
>NW_010262724.1:794-1314 GCF_000690775.1 Eurypyga helias
GGCAGCCGCTGTTGGGACACGTCCTAAAACGCCTGGTTTTATTCCCTCGTAGAGGCCAGGCCAGCTAGAGCAGGCGGACGGAGCTCTCCACAGCCGGGAAACCTGCTGCCAGGGCAGCCGGGTGGGGGTCCCCCATCACCAGCTGGTCGTTTTGTTCCCCAGTTGGCCATGGCAGAGCCAACCTCCTCCTGCAAAGCCCAAACTGTCCGATCCTCAGGGCTGGGGCTCCCCTGCTCGGGGGCACAGTCACCACAGCGGGGTCCCCTGGCCGCGGTGGCATCCCTGAGCTCTGCTGGCTGCAGGCATCCTGCCAATGCCGCTCCCCGCTGCCGGGATGGGGCATCCTATGGGCCGGCAATCCCATCATCTCCCTGTGGAGCTCCAGCGAGCAGCCTCTCAGTCTCTGAAGGCCCCTGGGTGATGTCCATGTGTCCAGCCCTCGCCTTGCCTGGTGCTACAGCTGCACTGCACCGGGAATCCCTCGGCAGCTGCCCACAGCACAGCTGGCAGCAGGATGGTG
>NW_010262724.1:1587-2131 GCF_000690775.1 Eurypyga helias
TCTGCCTGCCATCCCACTGGAGTGGCTTTTTTCCCACCCGGGAGGGGATTTTGCAGCAGGCACCTATTGCCTGGCAAACAGCCGGCATGGGCAGCGTGGCTGGAAGTGCACAGCAGCCCCGTCCCAAACACGCAGTTCTGTTCCTCTGCCTCCAGCAACGCAGGGCCCAGCGCCGTGCGAAGGTTCATGGAGACCCGGTGAGCTTTCGCTGCAAACCCATTAAACCTGCCCCCGGTGTGCCACGGCAGACCTTTTCCCTTCTCCATCAGGGAGCACGTGCCTTGCTCGCTGCAGGAAACACTTCATGCTCTTTCTGGAGCCATCCGGCATGAGGCCGGTGTGCTGTTGGCTTCGGAGGAGAGGCACCATGCTCGGGTCATCCAGCACCGCTCGGACTGCCGTAACGCCGACTTTGGGGTGCAGGCACAGAGCAGGCTGTGTTCCTGAGCGAGCGTGGCCGTCCTTGGCATCACGGCACAGCCCCGAGCTCTCCCACCCTGTGCCACGCAGGAGCTGTCCCTGCCCTCCCGAGTCCGTGGTCCTT
>NW_010262725.1:0-14482 GCF_000690775.1 Eurypyga helias
TGATTCTATGATTCTATGATGAAAATCTTTGGAAGGACATATTTACTGTACCCCATTCTGAAAGCTGGCATCATCATCTGAGCTTGCAATGCTCTTTAACATTTCCATGCAGGAGTACTACTAATACAGAACAAATAACCGCCAACAACCTGGAATATATATATTCAAATGATCTTTACAGTGGGGCTATTTTGGGAACTAGAATATTGTATCAAGAATTTGATCCACACAGACTACCGTTCATAGACTGAAGTTTAGAAGAAAAGTATCTCCTATTTCTTCTTCCCAATACCATAACTGAAGCAAATAGTGTGAACTCAGGAACTAATTCAGATAAATATGAGCATAGAAGTGATGAAAGTAATTTCTGTTGGTTAAAGTAATCTAAGAGAATTATAAAATGCAAAATGTACTTTATTTTGATGACTACATGAAAGTTACCTGGCAATGGCAACCGAGTTTTCTGTCCGTGATGAAAATTGGACTTGTCAAAGCTCAAGAGATCATAATTATGTGGTAGTTTTTTGCTTCATTAACTCAGATCCTCATATCAAAAGAAAAACAGCAGGAAACTTTAATTTTGTATCTCTGGTGACGGCAGATTCATTCATTCAAACTCTCTAGCATAAAGAAACCCAAACTTATGAGCATCATAAGGGGGCTTTTTTGAAGTTGTACTGTTAAGTGTCTTCACTTGCACCGGTGGTAAGAAGAGATCTCTGTGGCATCCCTCACGTCCATTGCCTCTGCTCCTCTACTCATACCGAATTAGAGTAGCTGATCTTACATGTTAATCACTGACATTAAGCAAAAAATACCTTTGAGAAGTCCACACTCCACCGGGCTTCCTCAAGAACTGGCCTGTTGGGGGGTTTTGCAGTTGAAATCAGGGTAATCAGGTAACTTTTATAGTAATAAGCTCCTAAGCTAGGAAATATTGATGTAAACCAGTGGAGCTTCATTAAATTAAATGTGGCTACATCAGTCACATCAGTTGATGGTCCCCATCGTCTGCCCCTTCCCACCATCTCATCACGGCAAAATCAACGCCTGAAGACAATGATTCACACCAGTCAGGTGTTTACATATATATATATGAAAGATATATTTTTGTATATACATTATGTACTTTTATATTGAAAAATACCTTTTAGATCTAATACTACATGTATCTATAACTACTATTTTGCTCTTTTCAGGCATAGGTCTTCAAAGCCAGTGCCAACTCCTACTCTCCCTCACTTCCAACTACACCCCAGGGAGAGGTTTTACTGCTTTCTCTCCAACAAATTTCTGTGAGATAATCTTCCCTTTCTGTCTTTCCAGCCAAAATGGTAAATTAAAACCACACTATTTCCACCCATAACTGCCTCTGGCATGACAGCAGTCTGGCCGCATCCACACTAACCTCTCCTGTCTTCCAAACCAGGAAGGCTGCATCCACGCTGGAGCAAGACCGGTTCAATGGCACTTGTCTGCACTGCCAAAATGACTAATAAAAATGCTAGCTGGGTGTGACCAAGATCCTTAAGACTACAGACAATATGTGAAGAGTGTACAGAGTATGACTTTCAGCTCCCAGCCCCACACCCCAGCAATATGTAATGTAGTAGCATGAGCACAGCCTGTTTGCACCTATTCTTTATTTCCTTCCATTCCCACACTTCTGCTTGTCTCAGTCTATCTGACTGGGACAGCAGCCATTCCTCCTTGTACAGATATATATTCTGCATACAGCGCACTGGGACATTACACCCAGGCTGATAATAATTTCTAAAATCATATTTTCACAGCTGTTGCTTGTTTTTCACATAACTAACTCATGCAGAAATGTAAAGTGGTACAAAGGTTGTATACAGCTAAGCAGAGTAAGTATATTTACAAAGTTCTGCCTCTTTTCTTCACAGTTTTAATGCCATTTTCTCTGCTCAAACTGACTATAGAACCTCTTTAAGAACATTTTTTTGCTCTAGTTTGGAATTGTACAGTTGTTGCAGACAATGATATGGAAAGGCAAATGAGAGAATGCTCCTTATTGATTTCTGCTGTGAAAAAAACAACTCTGCAAATAGCATTTTAATGCTTTACTCCAACATAAATCTAATTAAAGTTATGGTGAAGATGACGTTAAAAAACCAAATAGTGAAAATAAAAATTGCAGAAAGCAATGAACTGATAGCAATCTGTATCACAAATAGTTTTTCCTAAATCATTACCTTGAATATACTTCCAAGTTATTTATTTAGTTTTATAAAAATAACATCAGTGCATTTTCATTTGTTCTTCTTGTCTGGGAAAAAACTTTAAGTATGTATGCTAAAAGATCCCCCCATCATGACTTTAGAGGTGCTCTTTCAGTAAAATTCATAAAATTAGTAAATAATGCATTCATCTATTTACCTACTGCAAATAACACAATTTCAATCCTAAAACTAGGTGTTTGTTTTTTTTTTCTTTAAACCTCCAACTGATTTAAAATGTCAATCACCATATTAAAAGAAATCTAAGATATACTGGCCCAATTGTGTTCCCCGTAGAACAGAAATGAAAATTTGCCATGACTTTGTTCAAGTGAGATTCAATTTTAAAACACTTTCCAGAAAAATAAACATTTATATGTACAACACAGCACATGAGAACAAATGTTAAAGATTATTAAAGGAGATGATTTCTTTTTCCAAAAGGAACTTTCATATAAACAACATAGAAATAAATTTGTAAGTACAGCAGAATGAATATTTACCACCTATACGGAACTATTATATTTTTGACATCTCTAAAATCTAATCATTTTACTCTCAGTTATTACTTAGGCAAAGTAAACACAACATGCCAATGAAACAGAAAAATCAATATACATCATATTTCTCCATGAAATATGGTATTTCTCCATAATCACACTCGGTCAAATTTAGAGGATGATGTGCTCAGTAACCCAGAGGTACTGTAAAAGCACTTGCAATAGGAAGAAGTATTTATCTTTTTGAGAAACTGAGCTGCAAACACAAGTCTATTTTTAGCAGAAGGAACAAGTTAGTCTTCATTCTATTAACCTTTAATCTTGTAATATGACAGTGTATCTTGCTGGTACACTTAACCTCCACTTTAAGGCTGCAAGCTGTCAAAAATTCACAACTGGTAACACGACGAGCCAAATCACATCCTCGGTCTTGGAATTTACACTCAGACTTTTTTTTTGTAACTTGTACTGAGGACAGGATTCTTTATTATGTCATATCAAAGAGACACACAGACCTTTTTACAGGCTAAAACCACTGAAGTCAATGAAGCCAAAAATTTCCTTTTTCACTGCAGCAGCTACCTAAATTCACGTGCTCTCACACCTCACCATCTGCCGTGTCACTGATGATGGTGCACTCTCACAGTTTTTATTACAGAATAAACGAGTACTTTCCCTGTTCTTTCAAAATACGGGGGTTTCCCACTTTTAACTGGGGGAGAAGGCTTTTATTCCTATTGATGCTTTCCAACTGTGCCGCAAAACCCTTATTCTTTTGCTCTTTTAGGTATGAACTGCTGATCCAATGCTTCCTCTTCCCCTCCTGTGGGAAACCTAACCCTACCGCAGCCTTTTCTGCCACATGACTCCAGCTCTAGGGAACACAAACGTCAGAAAAGGTTCCCACACAAGCCAGTGGAAGCTTGATCAAGCCACTCCCGCCATCCGGTAGGAATTTTATACATGAAAATGACAATAGTTTTTACACTGCTGAATCATTTCCCGGGGCTAGCGTACCTGCACTAGGAAATGGCAGTGTGCTTTGCGTCGGCAATATGACTTTTATGTTCTACTCCTAACAATGCTACTGTCATGTTGATACTTGGTACAGCAGGAGCAATGAGGAGAAACCTTAGGCAGGGTTTCTGCACACCCACAATAAATTCTCATCTTGCTATAGAGAGTCTTTGGATGGTTCTTTTGTTATTGCAGAAAGAATCTGACAGTGTTGATAACGACACAACCCTGTATCTTGCAGTGCCTTTGAAAGCTCCAAAAGAACCTGTCAGTTCAAAAAGTAACAGAGAAAAGCTCCTTCTGACTTTAAATCACGGAGAGAAATCAGTGCATCCACAAAAATAGAAGAAAACGTCTTGAAAAGCCTTTGAAGGAACAAAGAACTAGCAGTAACAACAAAAAAGAAACAAAATTCTTGCTGCTTTTTAGGTGACATACACAAAATCCAGCAGTGCAGAAGTCAAAATGTTAAAATTTGTGCTAGTGCCACAGAGAACCCTGAGGGAGCTTACATTAGCACAACAAAAGTTTGCATATATGAGCTTTGATGAAATGAGTATGCACTGTTCTGTGCGGAATATGAAGTTACAAAAGGTGTCAAAAACCGCTGTGAATCCTATTCTGATGATGCCTTTAATGGAACAGAGAAAAAATTATTTGCTAGCACTTTATAGCCTCTTCATGTTCGAGAAAAGTGCAGGGCACAAAGAACAATAGTGGATCTTACGAGTGGATAGAACAAAATCTTTTCCAGGTCTTTAAACTAGGTACCAGTCGCTAATGAGGTAGTCCCAAAATTATCATGGAGATGGAAAAAAACACACACTAAAAAGAAAACTTAGGAATAATTTTGCTATAGCAGTGCTATTTTCAACACTCTCAGGGCAATAACTCTTCTCTAGTACACCTCTGCTTACTTCCCATGCCAAATGCCCAGGTACTGCTCAAGATGTGAACAGCGTCATTAAAACACAGCTAATTCGTATCAACAACTGCCAACAGAAAAGGATCTTAAATTTAGGATATCAGAGGAAGAATTCCACAAATGCAGACCTGGGCTGAACTCTGAATTGAAAGCTTTGGAAAGGTTTCAAGGTACGTAAGCGCCGTGCGGTAGTATTTTAACACAGAGACAACGCCGATTTCCTTGCCACTGCTCATATTAAAAACACCGGGTGCAACGCTCACAGCACACCGCGAGATTCAGACAGGCCTGCCATTCAGATCAATAGAAGTTGTGAATAAAAACTCTATCAACTGCTCAGAGCCATTGACTGCATTTCAAAACACCCTTTTCTACAGCATTACCCTGTTCAAATAATTCATTCAAGTCATAGAATCACAGAATGGTTTGGGTTGGAAGGGACCTTAAAGATCATCTAGTTCCAACCCCCCTGCCATGGGCAGGGACACCTTCCACTAGACCAGGTTGCTCCAAGCCTCATCCAGCCTGGCCTTGGACACTTCCAGGGATGGGGCATCCACAGCTTCTCTGGGCGTATGTATCATGATACAAATGCAAGTATGTCATTAGGGTTTTTTCTGGTTCTGTTTTGGGAACAGGATTTTATTCAGTACTTCATTTTCTCCTGTTACCTGCTGGTATCTGATAGACTGTATCAATGCTTCACAACTACAGCTAATAACCCAAGAAATTGCTCTGCCAAAACTGCATGCCCCCAGCTCACCCCCTCTCCCTCCTGGTCTCACAGCTCACAACAGTTACCTTTACCACAGAATCATACAACCATACAGTTTAGGTTGGAAAAGCCCTTTAAACCCATCGAGTCCAACCGTTAGCCCAGCGCTGCCCAGCCCCCACTAACCATGTCCCCAAGCCCCACATCCACACGGTTCTGGAAACCCTCCCAGGGTGGTGACTCCCCGCTCCCTGGGCAGCACCTTCCAACCCTGACAGCCCTTTCCGGGAAGGAATTCCCCTGATATCCAACCTGAACCAACCCTGGCACAACTTGAGGTCATTTCCTCTCATCCTATAGCTTGGTACCTGGGAAAAGTGACTGTCACCCACCGTATCCCGCACAAACTAACCTTTGCACCACTTAGTGGTTCACCAATGCAGAAAAGCAGTCCAGCAGCTTTATTAAAACTAATCTATTTGTAAAAAATAATAAATAAATTGTGCATTGTATTTACTATTCAAGCTGTTTTATTAAAATGCCTGTTCCCATGGACTGCCAATAAGATCAAAGTTACTTTAAAAAACTTTTCTAAGCACTGGATGCAAACCCTGGTTCCTCGAATTACTGATCGCATCCCATGGCAGAGGATAGCCAGTATCTGAACTGCGACATTAGATTTCATCTTACAGCTAACACACACGCTGACATCCAGCAGCCCAAGGACTCAGCTCAACAGAGAATGTGAAAATATTTGTGCTCCTCTTCCTACACAAGCCTGGAAGTCTTGCCAATCACCACTTAAAAGAGATAAAACTTCTTTTCTTAGTTGCTGTGTACACAGCAATAATAATTAAGTTGAAAAAATGCCATTCGGTTTGGTTCAGTGAATAACTAGAAATTCAGGGTTCTTCAAAAGGAAGAAGAGCAGGACAAAAGTTCAGGGTAGTTACTCAGCACAGTTCCTTACTCTCTGTTTGAGAGAGAGAGCAGATTTTTCAAGATGTGAGTAAGAGAAAAGAAGGCAGCTTGACTCAAGACTGTCAGACAGTTTACACTGGGGAGATGTAGCTTGGTATTTATACAACAGAATTTAGGCAGCTTACAATCCCAAATTCTGGAAAGTAGTATTTTGAGGCATATGCTGTGACTCCCCCCCAACCATCCCATAACTTCTTTAAATCTCTCTACAAGACTGGAAGCAATTAAGGAGAACTGTTACTGTGTCCTCAGAAAATTATAGATACTACTAATCAAAATATTAAGAATAAGATGCAAAAAAAAATTCATAAAAGGCAACATCATGGGCTCAAGTCTAAATTTAAATGTACAATCACATTTTAAAACCACCCACTTTACAGCAAATGCATAAATATACAAAGTAATCAATTTTATCAGGTAGGTGGCAACGTACAAGTTTGTATCTTAGGGCTGGTTTTCAAATTAACTTGTCATTTTTTTAAATTACAAACACAAGTTTATGCCATAATTTAGTATACCATGAATAGTGTATCTAAATAAATGTTCACTTCCTGTCTAAATATGAAAATAATGCTTTTCCTATCACATAAAACTAATTATTGTAGTTTTGCATGGCAATTTTTTCAAAATTGCATTATGAATTATTCATGATGTTGAGTTGAATACAGTCATTTTAATGATAATATCTCCTCGAAAAAGTTTTTTAGGAAGAATTAAACACATCTTTAAACAAAAGAAACAAAGACTACCAAGTGAAAATCATTCTTCCAGTACTTCTAAAGAGATTAAAGTCACAAGCAAAACAAACTCGGTCTCTTCAAAACCAGGCAGTCATTTGGATTTGCCGTGAAACCTCCAGCCACAGTAACATTAACATGTAAAAGCTATGCTAAGCCAGAACAAATGTGGACAGTGTTTGAGCAGAAACAGTCCCTTGGAAGTTCAACGTCGAACAGGTTAGGTGTCAACTATTTTTACTTCCACCTTCACAGAATTTTTTACAATTTACACAGCAGTGTATGAGAATTTGGGGAAAATGTGCATTTTGGAGTTCGATGCTGAAGGAAGGGGCAAAGAGAGAATGCCTCTACGACCCTTAATTGCCACAACTGTATTTAGTAAATTCTTGATTTGCACACATGTTGGATAAAGCAAACCCTCACACGTGAGGAAACTGTGACTTGTCCATGCTACGACTGCATCATGTTTAATTCAGACATCTAAAAAGATATTAACCAGTTGGAGCAAGTCCAGAGGAGGCCACAGAGATGCTCTGAGAGAGTTGGGCTTGTTCAGCCTGGAGAAGGGAAGGCTTCGAGGAGACCTTATTGCAGCCTTCCAGTGCCTGAAGGGGCTACAAGGAAGCTGGGGGGGACTTTTTACAAGGGCCTGTAGTGACAGGACAAGGGGGAATGGGAAGGGGTAATGGGTTTAAAGGGCAAGAGGGAGATTGAGATGGGACATCAGGAAGGAATTCTTCCCACAGAGGAGAAGCTGTGGATGCCCCATCCCTGGAAGTGTCCAAGCCCAGGCTGGATGAGGCTTGGAGCAACCTGGTCTAGTGGAAGGTGTCCCTGCCCATGGCAGGGGGTGGCAATGGGTGGGTTTTAAGGTCCCATCCCACCCAAACCATGCTGGGATTCTATGATTTTGTGGAGAAAAGAAGCCAGAGAAGTTTGGTTTCCTATAGGTCTGTAAACTTTGCTCCCTCCACTTCCTCACTGATACAGCTTCTCTCTATCTGTCATCTGACCCTTTTTTACTGCTAAAGTAGCATACTGATGCTAGCTTGGGGCCATGCTTGTGCTGATGACACAAG
Organism: Eurypyga helias; assembly: GCF_000690775.1. NCBI lineage: Eukaryota > Metazoa > Chordata > Aves > Eurypygiformes > Eurypygidae > Eurypyga > Eurypyga helias. The sequence continues at coordinate 8,198 of NW_010262725.1, forward strand.
GACATATCAATCAGCTTGCCAACTACCCCTAAGCAGAATTTCCTCACCTCCCCGTCAGTGTGATCACTCACTGATCTCCCAAGTAAAGCCATCCTTCCTTCCAATTTGCTTGAAGCTGGCCAGCAGATTCAGAAGTTACGCGGAACAACGAGGCGCAGACATGCAGCACCATCCCAGCAGCTTTCTTCATTTATAACGCAGACTGCAAGTCTTTTTTTCCCCCATGGGCAGAAGGAAATGAAGAAGAAATAAGAATGAAACATGCCCAAAATGCTCTGGATAGTTAATGCCGTCTCCAAAGTATTCTCAGTCTTCAGCTAGCAAAAGAATTTCAGGATAAATCAACAGTTTTGAGGACATCTTATCAAAATGATTCCTCCAATAAGCTCCAGTGATCAGTGAGAGAACGTCACCATTTCCGGCGCAGAGGGGGTCGGATGCTCACACAGATTCTCTACTCCCTCTGCAGCAGTGATTCAAGTAAGCTTTCTGTAAGCAAACTGTCTAGTGGGTTTTTTCTTTTAATAAAAAGCTTTTCTCCTCTGTTTTTCCTGCAGTTGAACATATATAAAAGATCAAGATATGAGGATAGTGCATCGTGTACTATCTTCTGTGTCATTATATCAGATCTGTCTATCAAAGTTCTTCTTCACCTCGTCTCTTGTCCCAGTTCATTATAAGGACCTGTTCTTTTATGACTAAATGATGGAGTAATATTAATCCTCACCAAACGTAAAAAAAAAAAAAAGATACAATAGCATGGATTTAATAAAAAAGCTTTTATTCACTAAGGCATTTTTCTGAGAATATAAAATGGAATAGCAAATCTCAGACTCCATATGAATGGAAGTATATTTTCCTGAATGAGTTAAAATTTTATCTTCAGCCCACAGTTGTATGAGTCATAAAGGCTTGGTAGATAAATCATTTTCCAAAAACGTCAGATATTAAGATAAACACAATTCACATTCAAACTATTTTATATTGCAAGTTATAATTTAATTGTTATTCTAATAGGAAGGGACCATCTGGGTCACCAAGTCCAATCCCACCCTCGCACCGATACACCGGTCATTGCACTTATACAGCATCTAAGTGATTTGCCTTATTAGTGCCAGTGGAAGGTCAGACCACAACCTGATGTTCTTAATTTTTGGAAATGCTTTTCTAATTTTCAGGTAATCTTATTCTAAGCCACATGATGCCAGGAACACAGCCTGAATTCTTGAATCAGTACAGGTCTTTGGTGTAGGGAGTTCCTTCCCCATGTTCATTCAGGCAAGAAGGCTCTGCAATAGGGCGAGGGTCAAATTTACTTTTGGTGCATTGTCAAAAATCCTCTGGTGTTAAAAAGCCACCTGACACATCACTGAAGAATGGTGTATCATTTCCCCAAGTTAGAAGGCTCCGGGGTGACCTTATTGCAGCTTTCCAGTATCTGAAGGGCCTACAAGGGTGCTGGGAGAGGACCTTTTTACAAGAGCCTGTAGTGATAGGACAAGGGGTAATGGGTATAAATTGAAATCAGGGAGGTTTAGATTAGATATCAGGAAGAAATTCTTCACAGAGAGGGTGGTGAGGCACTGGGACAGGTTGCCCAGAGATGTTGTGGATGCCCCATCCCTGGATGTCTTCAAGGCCAGGCTGGATGAGGCTTGGAGCAACCTGGTCTAGTGGAAGGTGACCCTGCCCATGGCAGCGGGGGTGGAAATCGATGATCTTTAAGGTCCCTTCCAACCCTAACCATTCTATGATTCTATGATATAGCCTTACCAATGATGTAGAGCAGGTTCAGGCACTATTTCTAATTATAAGAATAGCACTATTGCTTTTTATCTCCATTAAGAATTATTACTGACTTAAGCCCTTTGGCAACTTTTTAAAAGAATTTATGGGGTGGACGTTCAAAGATAAAGTATTCGCATGCATAACTTCCATAAAAATCAGAATGGAAGATGGTTGCCCTGCCCATTGCAGGGGGGTTGGAACTAGATGATTTTTAAGGTCCCTTCCAACCCAAACCATTCTGTGATTCTATCCCTTTGAAAATCCAGTAGATAACATCTCTACAGTATTTACCACTCTCAAACATGTTGTTGAATGCTGCAACATTCCCTTAATATCCTTAGCCACTGGATAATTCCCCCACAGGGTAGAGCTATTTTCCTTACCGAAAATAACATATTCGAAACAGCAAAAGGTTTGACCACCAACCAAGTGCAGATTTCACCAAGAGGGCTACTGTATCAGTTTTCATTAGGGAGCATTGCTAATGCACAGCCACCCAGACTATCACATACATGGAGATATTGAATTTCAGCCTTCTGTGCAGGATCCGAAGATGACTTAGATCCATTTTCATTACACCTGTATAAAATATCCTACACACCAGATTAAGTAAAACAAAGGCAGACACCTCGGGTTGAAATCATACGTGTGCAAGAGGAATGAAGCTGAATGGAAATGTATAACTTGGTAGCAGAGTGGGCAGAAGACCACACATTTTTCCTGTTAACTCAGAGAGGAAATTTCATGGAACCAGAGAGTCATAGAATGGTTTGGGTTGGAAGGGATCCTCAAGATTGTCCAAGTTCCATCCCCTGCCACGGGCAGGGACACCTTCTACTAGACCAGGTTGCTCCAAGCCTCATCCAGCCTGGCCTTGGACACTTCCAGGGATGGGGCATCCACAGCTTCTCTGGGCAACCTGTCCCAGTGCCTTCCCACCCTCATAGTGAAGAATTTCTTCCTGATATCCAAATTTGTAGAGAAGATATCAAAAAAAGAAATTTAGAATTACTGTTTCAGGGCAATTTTAATTTGGCTCTGTCAGGCCACAGTTCTCCTCTAAGCCCTACGTTTTCAAGCCAGTCTATGCTTGCATTGTTACCAAGGGCTCAAGATGCTCCAGACTGACCCATTAAATAGAAGACTCATGAAAACTCTTGACACTCAGCAAAAGATGACAGCTTACAGAAAAGCCTAATATTTATTTTAAATTAATAATAATAATTAAAAAAAAAAACCCACACTATGGATATCCAATATCCCTTACAATCTCTTTTCTCAAAAATTCTTTGTTTCTCTTCCTGGATAATTACTGTGTAATTAATGTGGACCTACAATGCCATCATCCCAGGGCTTGCTTATACCCAATAGAGCAAGGTTACAGCTTAGCCTGTTCTTCACACTATACAAGTAGTCATCATAGTCCATCATCTCTTCAGGTCGTGCATACCACATTTTCATGAAGCAGTGTAAACGATGATGGCGCATGTTTAGTGGGTTAAATTTTCTTGTGTGCTTTTAACAGCATTAAATCTGATGTAAAGCAACTTTGTAGAAAGAACCTCCTGGAGTTGAGAATTCATTAGCATGCCAAAGGAACTTGTTCCAGCAAAGATGATTACGCAAATACCCCTGTGAGAAGGGGAAGGTTCTTTGAAATGTCTCTCATGGTTCAAGACAGCATCTTATAAGGCGCAGAAAGATTTCTCAACAGCCCAGATATGCAGAGGAATAGATTCTCACACAGCTTGTCCCAATTTTAACAGAGTAACTTGGTACCCTCGCACACAACATCTTCAGAAACTGGAACTTTTACTGGTACAGAGCAAATCAGCGTACAAACTGTAAATAAGGAAAAAGTGATATTCTGTGAATTAAGAAATTTCCTCTCTGAATCAGTAAGTAGGCTATATGTCTTTATTTTTTAAAAAGTGCAAAACAAGACCAAAAAGCCACCCAAGCCAAGCATGGCATGAAACGGAACGAAGCCAAGAGATCAAGACAATGTCACTAGCCTCCAGTTCATCGATACTGACTTTTTAACTATCCCCATATGCCAAAAGGTAACTACAGATATCAGACGAAAAGGTTATGCCTTATCCTGTGATGCTGCTGCTTAGATTAAAATAGTATTCACTTTTAAATGCAAGTTTAACTTAATTTTAAGATGAATGCTTACAAGCATCCATGATGCAGGGACCATGTAAGACACAGAGTGAAAACAAATGAGGCAGATTAGGTCAGATTTAAAATCCTAATAGAGAAATGACACAGTAGAAATTAATGAAATGAATTACAAGATCCACATCGAGAGTGAGTCAGAAATCAGGAATACAGGGACATTCTAAGTCACAACTATAAAAGGACACTTAGAAGTTTTCAACAGGTGGAAAGTGATATTGGAAAAGGGGATATATAAAACCATGCACTGGTTTGTGGAAAAAGAATTCTGGGGCTGTGCATAGGTTTAATATTTTTAATACATTTAGTATTGTAAATAGACATTTTTGTCCCTGTAAGAGTCGTGGCATTATGCTGGTGATAACCGATGCGCTGGTAGCCACATATCATCAGTTACAAACCATGGTTCAACAGCAAATGGCCCTGAATCTTTGCAGACCTGTGGGCAACAGCACTGGCAATGTAACATGCCACGGGCAACTTCAGCCTTTACGCCCCTTGTCCACTTAGATCACAGCGGCACAAATTCTAACCACTGCTGTGAGCAGTGTCAGAGCCTCAAAGGCAAGACGCTCTCATTAGCTATAGATTAAGGACTTCTGGAGGGAATGGAGGGAAGGAGACCTGAGCTCTGTTTCCAGCTGTGTGGCTGATTTCTTCCCTATCCCTGGGGAAGGAGGTTCTTGTCTACACAGAGTATGAACTCATCAATCACTGACCAAAATTACAACACCCACAAAGGGAAAACACGGTGAGGAATGAGCTGACATAACGCCACCAATGACCAACATCCACCAAAGATGGATACTCTTGGAGTCTGCTTCACCTTTTCCAAAGCTGGATGACCCAACAGCATGAATGACCTGTTATTACGTGGTTAAAAATCATGTTTAAACTCAAGCTTGTGAGCAAAATTCACCACTTCCTCCTGAACAAGCTGGACTGCAGGGATCATAAAACAAATACTTTGGCCAGTTCTCCACTAAAAAGTATTAAGAAAATTAGTTAAGTAGTTAGAGGTAAAGACTTTTTTTTAAATTTGGCTGCAGTCTTTCAAATCATGAAGAGCTTGAAATTAATAAGCAAGTAGGGATAAATACAGTTCTCTGTACTTAGCCAACTTTGGTTTAATTTGTCTTCTGTGGCTAGTAGACTACAACCCCCAAGTATCAATAATAATGATGAAGGACATTATATTAAATTTATCTTTATTTTATTAAAGAATGACCAAAACAACTTGTACTTAAAAAAACACGTAAACCAAAAATCTTTTAACTCAGAAAAACTCTAAGACAATAATTCAATGTCTTCAAGGCTTGGTAACTACTTAAATGATGTGCGATATACAGCTCAGCCATATATCAAAATAGGTCCAGCATATTTACCATAGAAAAGTATAATTAAAAAGCTAATAAAAATGGGTGAAAGGTTTGTATCACCCTTGATCAAATAAAGCATCTGCTTCTGCTCATTAGAGACCGGAGTCAGATGATCCTTGCGTTACTATCACACAATCAGACGCTGATCAGACAAGATTATAGGAACATGAAAACGAGATGTAAGAAAATTTTGAAATAGGCAGCAGTGAAAAGTGTCGTTCTGCATCCATAAGGACATGAGAAACCAAGTTGCTAAATAGCCTCAACAAGGAGGACGCAACAGAAGCTTTGGAAAAAACCAATGCAGTGTAATAGATCATAAAGCAGAGAAACACATAAAATGCTCTTCTGAATATGATACAGTACTGACATTATTTTTGCAAGCAACATCAAACGCTTTGCAGGATTCTTTATTTGCTGGGTGGATTCATGTTGTAAAGATTCATTTTTAATAACAATACATAATACTAGACTTTTGCTTCTTCAGTATAAACGGCACAGAAAAACTGCAAGCTATAAAACTGTATATAGCTGTATTAAAATTATGTATGCAGCTACTGTATTAAAACTAAAATAGTTCTAATGTACTGACAAAGCCACAATTTCTGAAAAGTCAGTTTCTGAAGCTAAACATCACAAAGAATGCACAGATTTTTTTACTAAGGTAAATAAAAACATAAGAAGGATTACAGGTATTGGGAAAATAGAAGAAAAAATAAGTGAACTGATGTTTCTTTGGGTTATGATGATAAGTCTGTGAATATTTTTGTAATGTGGACTGTAAGTTTTTCTTTCAGTAGGCAGTCTTTGATCCAAGTGAAAGCAATTAAGACTAAAAGCAGGGATATGGTGACGTTTAAATTTCTTCACACTTTTTTTAGCAGCAAGAACTAGTGCGGATGTGTGGTACCTCATGTCTGGAGAAGGGAACGGAGCT
>NW_010262726.1:0-3876 GCF_000690775.1 Eurypyga helias
TCTCTATAACCCTAGGCTGAAAAGCATTACTCCATTTATGGCATGAAATTTAGCAGCCAGGTCATGGTAACATGTATTTGTGTGTGTGTGTCTGATCATTGTGGCAGTGTAACCCAGTAAATATAATTTTTGTCATTCCTAGTGGAAAGCCCAAGTGGCTTTTTTGACCTGACTGTGGAGTCTCAGGACTGGTCTGGTCTTGCCTTGGCTTGAGCTGCTTTTAGCTTATTTTCACAACTGCCTAGCAATTAAGGAACTATTACTGTTTTAGCTAAACTCTGTGCACACCACATGTGTTAATGGAATTAAAAAAACCAAAAAAACCCCCATAAAATGGTCTCCTTTATGTTAAGTGGGGCTTGTGGGGCTACTGTGCAGATTTCAAACGTTAGCTGGGAGTTGATGAGGAGAGAGCATAAAAGAATAACACTGGGGTCTCCAAAATCATAGATGAAGAAATCCCACCATGAACATTGGACTTCTCCCAGCAAAGGACTGAGGATGCTGGTGGCTCTCTGTGACTCCCCACTACCTCACTGCCTGAGGAAGCCTGGCACTCTGGGACAGGTAGATTTAAACCCAGAGTGGTATTGAAAGGGTGAGAACAGCACCAGTGAAAAGGACAGACATTGGAAAGTTTTTTGTATAAAAATTTTGATTACATTACTGAATAGGGTTTTCTGCATGAATTAGATGACTTGGATTATTAGACTGCCGTAACATTCACCAGACTTAGCTCCATATGTATGGTGCCTTCCTTTTTGCCAATGATGATATTATAGGCATAAGAACCGTCTGGAGAAGGCAGGCAAGCCCTAAGCCCTAAGGGAATTAGGGGGTTCATCCCCTGAGGTCTGGTCTTCACCACCAGGACTCAGTCCTTACAAGCTGTCCTGGTGCAGGTGGGTGTCTACATGTCCTGGGTGCTGTTGTCTCCAGCTACACACTTCAAATAATTCAGCCCTGTGTCTTTTGACATATTAATGTTGTATTGACAATTCACAGCCCGCAGAATCTTGTAAGTTATTGACTAAGATGATATTGAGGAACTGCCAGGAACAACTCCAACCTGACCAGCTCTACTGCTCCTGCTTAGACAGTGGCTATGATCACCACCTGCTGAATGAGCCTGGCTGTTTGCATATGGTTTCAGAGTCTTCAAGATTAGTCTCAACCAGTTTTGAGATTTAGCTTCTCTGGATCATTCCAGAGTCTCACATCTGGAAGTAAACTGGTCCAGACTGGACAGGAGAGCCCTTTGTGTTGAGTCCATGACCATCCAGCTGTGTGCTTGAGTGCATCAAATATCAACCGGTTGGAGTGAGTCCAGAGGGGGCCACGAAGATGATCAGAGGGCTGGAGCACCTCTGCTATGAAGAAAGGCTGAGAGAATTGGGCTTGTTCAGCCTGGAGAAGAGAAGGCTCTGGGGAGACCTTATAGCACCTTCCAGTACCTGAAGGGGCCTACAAGAAAGCTGGAGGGGGAGGCGGGGAATGGGACTTTTTACAAGGGCCTGTAGTGACAGGACAAGGGGGAACGGATTTAAATTGAAAGTGGGAAGGTTTAGATTAGATATCAGGAAGTTCTTCACAGCGAGGATGGTGAGGCACTGGAACAGGTTGCCCAGAGAAGCTGTGGATGCCCCATCCCTGGAAGTGTTCAAGGCCAGGCTGGATGAGGCTTTGAGCAACCTGGTCAAGTTGAAAGTGTCCTTGCTCATGGTGGGGAGGGATTGAATTAGATGGTCTTTAACATTCCTTCCAAACCAAACCTTTCTATGATTCTATGATTCTATGACTGTGACTGACTGAAGGATCCCACATCTCACTCTGGACATTGTAGCAGGTTGCAGCTTTAACTGCAAGGGCTACGTTTCCACCACCTCTGGTCAGCATAATTTGACACTGTACTTGGGAAAACTCCTTCCTCAGCACAGCCCTTGCCCCTTCCTCACTCAACTCACAGCATGAGCAGGGAACAGGGTCAGCTCAAGCATTTTGCAGCTCTCTGTGCTCCAGCCTAACTCCTCTCTCTGCCTTTCTGCCATTTCTAGAATAAATTGGCTCTGAGTGACTGATCTGGGTCCCGTGCCCAGAGCTGGCAGCAGAGCCTATGCTGCAGCTGCTGGAGGAGGAAATTTCTTGGCTCAAGACAACAAGGTCATGAATGAAGCACTGTTTTCCTTGAGACATCCTGAGGCTGCTGCTTATGAAGCACGGAAACACCAGTGTTTGCAGGGCAGGCCCAGAGTTGGTTGTGTGCATGAACTCCCAAGGTTTCCTGCAGTGAATGCCTAGTAGCATGGCTTCACTGAAAAGCAGGGGGGATCACAGCATCTCCTCTTTGAGTATCACTGTCCTGCACTCCACTGTGCAGCATGGTCCTTTGGAGAAGGATTCACATAATGCACACCATTGGGGTGGTTGGCCAATACACTGGGACTTGGGCAGGACTATGACTGCATGCTGTATAAAATCAGGCTGTATTTGCTACTAGTTCCCATCTTGCTTCCACTGATTTATGCCTTTCTCCATTGTGCTTTTATTTTCACCCCATGCTGCCCTAGTTTCCCTTCCCAGGCCTGGGCTGGGCTACCAGCACAGCTTCTCCTCCCCAGCACTGGAAGGGGAAGAGGAACATCCCTACTGTGGACCTAGGACTGTGGGTGCTAGTGGAGGGATGCATAGATGTGTTCAGGCCATCCAAAACCCAGGAGAGGCAGTTGGCAGAGAAGGAGGCCATCTGCTGCAGCTTCCAGGAAATGCCCTGCGCCAATGATTGTCTCTCTCCTCTGGGACCAGTCTGGGTTTAGTGGGAAAGTGGGGCAGAGTGATGATCCCTTGCCCAGAGGGTTAAGTCATGCCATGGTCCTCTGGGTGTCTGACCTTCACCTCCAACCACCAGTGTGATACACAAGAATAAACCCCACCAGGAAAAAGCATCAATCTTGATCTCCACTGTGGTTAGTAATGAACTTCCCATCCCATGCCTTTCCCCAGGTACCAAACCACCTTTACTTCCAGTACCCAGGGCACCAAGCCTTGATGGCTGACACCTCTGCTTGCACATACCCCCATGTCCACAGCACACGCGCTCAGTTAACTGGAAGCATGCGCTTGCTGGCCGTGAGTTTGGACCTTGTCTCACCATTCTCCAACGCTGTGTCTCTGCCACACACACTTTGCCCTTCCAACATCCACCTGCTCTGCTCCTGGTCTCTTCTCACAAGCAGTGGTCCAGCAGTGAGGATTCAGAACTGGCTGTCACAGGCTCCCCATGGCTGCTGCCAGAGCTGGCAGCGATATGACAGCTACATGACTCCTGGAGGGAAAGGCAGTGGTTGGACCTGTCAGGAATTACCTGCTCCATGTGGCCCTGTCAGGAGTATGATAAACCGTGTTGTAGACCACCTCACACAAAGGTCGGGGATTATTTATATAATGCAAGCTGTTCAAGAGCCAGGCTTCTGTCATGCCCCATGGCTTATGGTGGTTTGACTGTAGGAGGGATTTTAGAAGGACAGGCAGGAAAGGATATGTGGTCTCATAAGTCTTGAGTGGTTAGAATCTTGCAAATTGGCAGAATGGAAGCAGGAAATGTTTGCCTTCAGAGGCAGATATCTCCACAGAAGAGGTATTCATAAAATGGATAAGAGACTTTGTGATGGGTCAGTTGGTTGTACGGGACCATGTGCAGAGCATAAGGAATTGGCAGAAGTGCTGGGTGAGGCTCTTGGTTTAACAGGAATCTATCTTGAAACTACTGTGGTACACCAGCTAGAAAATGTCCTTGGTACAAATGGCGCTGACAGTCTGGCAGAAACGGAAATGTAGATGATGTCCAAATACATCATAACTACCAACCAAACACAGCAA
>NW_010262726.1:3917-7947 GCF_000690775.1 Eurypyga helias
CTCATACACCTCCCTGAGGTCTCATGGAGTTTGTGTGTCTTACTACCCACCGAATCATAGAATCATAGAATCATAGAATCATGGTTTGGGTTGGAAGGGACCTTAAAGATCATCTAGTTCCACCCCCCCTGCCATGGGCAGGGACACCTTCCACTAGACCAGGTTGCTCAAAGCCTCGTCCAGCCTGGCCTTGAAGACATCCAGGGATGGGGCATCCACAACATCTCTGGCAACCTGTTCCAGTGCTTCACCGAAGGGCATGTGGTTGTCAGAACAGTGCACCAGAAAAGAGTATTTCATTGCCAGTCTCTCCAGTGACATTGGCAGAGTGGATATTTCCTCCCTCCCCCTCCTGAGCATCCTCCATTGCTTGGCCATGAACATGTGAGCTCTTCTGGCAAGACAACTTCATCATCACCCCACCACCCACTCCAAGGTGCAGTGAGCTGATCTGAACTCCTGGCTACTGGGAACTCAGCCACAGTAAAATATTTTTGGTTTTAAGACACAAACATTAAGGGCTTCCCATCAGCCTGTACTGATCCTAATATGCCCTATTGCTTGGATGGTCTTTGGCATCCACCTACATGGAAGCAGTTTTTCTTTACCACCAGATCTTGAGGGAAGTGTTGAATAAACACTGATCCATATCCTGATCTGCAGAAAGCCTGACTTTCCAGGAACTCTTTTAGTGAGATCTGTTAGCCAGTTCTTAGTGCATTTATCAAGTGCTTGACTGATGCAGTTTGGTGTTAATTTCAGCCAGGTATCCTAAGGAAGCAGGAATTATGTGATATTACTGCCTGTCAATCCCGCTGTTGCCACCTTCTGTCAAGTTCAGATGAGAGATAGAGCTCTCAGATACTGTTTTCTTACAAACACCATGAATGTATGTAACCAGGCTAGAGGAAACAGACTCAAATTAGTGTTCTGCTGAAAAAGGCTTCTTTCTGAGATCAACCAAATTACTAGACACATGAGGAAGCACATAGGAGGCAGCCACAGGAAACCAAGCGTCATAATTTCTGCTGCCTGTGGAGCTATTTTTTAAAAAGAATACTCTGTGACAGTAAATCAAACACCCAAGAAAATGGTAAAGCCTCTCAGTTTGAGAAACAGATTAAGCTCATATAAGTAAGCGCTGCTCCTGAAAAATAATAGTAATTTTAAAAAAAGCATTTTCCTGGGCTTGGGAATTGAACGGGCTTAAAAGAAAACCTTCAGCTGTAGCTCTTGGGTCAGCTTCATATGGTATGAAATCACTGGCCCAATTAGCCCCAAATTTTGCTGTCAGCTATGAAAACATGCCACCAGACTGGAACATGCAGGCTGATGTGGGGGTAGGCATGACCTCTTAGCAGCAGCGTTGGCTTATGACACCTCAAATGAAGCCCTCCTTATGTAATGAGCTTCTGTCTTCAACAAGAACAAGTTATAGATATTGTTTCATCTCCATGCCTTGTGGACATCTCCACTGTTTCCACTGGAATTGAAGTCACTGACTCAGTGTCCCCTTTGTTGCTGTGCTTTGCTCTCCTAGCTGTCCAGCATTGTGTTCACCACATCTCCAGGATGCTCTTGCTTGCTAGAGCCAGTGAAGACTTACCACCACTGGGCCAACACCTCACAAGGCAGCTAGCGTGGGACTCCGGGGAAGAGGTGTCCTGTTGATGCAGCTCTGCTTTGCCATGTTACCAGTTACAGGCTGAATGGCTCCTTTTAGGAAAGACCCTATTTGTACTTGTTATTTCCCATGTTCCCAAACCAATTCAGAAGCTCCTTATTGTTCACCGACTTGCCAGCCATGGATTATTTTACTGTCTTCAGTTCTTCTTATGATTTTCCTGCATTTCGTTTCTACAGTTCATACCAGTAACCAAGGCTTCTTTCCCCTTCTCTATTCTTTCCATGTTGCTTTTTTATTTCTAACAGCCTCCTTCATTTTTCCACTAAATCAGTGTGGACTTTTAAGGAAAATTGTCTTCATTCTTTGAGGTGAAATTATGACCTAATAAGCTCTCATTAAAGAACTTCCCATCTTCATTCACATTTTTTTTTAATTAAAATTTTGCTCCAAATTAATTCCACTCATAATTTTCCCCAGCTTTGGGAAATGAGACTTTTTTAAACACCATGTGAATGTATGTGTCTATACATATATAGAATTGGTTGGGAATGTCCTCTCTTTGCCTGGATTAAATATAATCAGGTCATGATCATGGGTCCCTAGGCAACCACTAACTTCTAGCATGGTGATTAATTCATCTTTATCCATCATAACGAGATCCAAAATATATTACCTTATGTTGGGTGCAATACCTTTTCTGTTAGAAAATTATAATCTCTAATGTGCAATAATGCTAACGATGTTTGACTCCTGGCTGCACCAGGGCTCTAGTGTACTCATGCACACGGCTGTGATTTCTCTTTCTGTGACTCATGGAGTGGTAAGGATGTAGCTGCTCACTCTACTGCCTGAGCTGCCTGAAAGGCCTGTAGGAAATCCCAACCAGTCCCCACTTAGCATCCCCACTATGGTGGATGCTAAGGATGAAGAAGGGCAGAAGGTAAAGATCTTTCCCAGGCATGGTCCCTTGAGGACTTGAGATGGGTACTGTGTACCTTTAGCATGCACGGTATGCAAGTGTGGGATGCCAGACCTGCCTGCCTCTTCCCAGAGCCCTGCCTGGATTTCCTAATGCTCTGGTCTGTATTTTCCTGCTACAGATGGCCAGGATAGAGATGACATCCAATCTGGAGTGTGCCTGAAGGTTGAATTGCTGGGGAAAGAGGTAGAGATTGGTGCTCTCTGCCAGTTACTGCTGGCGGAGAGTGCCTAGCTGAGTGACACCAGAGACCTCCAAGGCCAGGCACCAGTCTAGGTTGAGAAATCAGTGTCAGCATCAACCTTTAGGGAAAACTTGGCAGCTCCTCAGGGAGGAAAGCACTTCACATATGTGGTCATAAGGCAACCTGCTGGGACCTATGCATTGTCCTTGGAGGAGTCCCTGTAGTGGTATGCCTCCATTGCTTTTTTTTCCTCACACCCTTCATGGAGGAAATAAAAGCAATAGAGACAGTGAGGGGCTTGGAGTCTTGGTGCATGAGTACGTTGCAGTATTAGTCTGCTTTTATGTGGCCTGTGATCACCATGTTTGCCCCAGGTCAAAAAGCATGAATCTCTTGACCTCATCATAGTGACATATTGGTGAGGAGCAATCCAAGGTGTCTATCTGAAGGCTCTGCCTTCTCTTTGGGCTTTTTCCTTTCCTTGAGGTAAGTAAGCACTAGTGAGACCACAGAAGAAAATGTTTCACAATTATTACTTAGAGCCAGTGTGGTTGCTCAGACTGTCCTTTTTTACCCCAGGTGTGTCAAAATCTTCGACCAAAAGTCCCACTTCCTTGGTTCCTCCCTTGCATGGCTACTCATTTTATTCACAGTGAGACCGTTTCAAGGGGAAACACAGCAATTGCAGACGTAGTGTGGCGGATGGATATGGGGACTAGTCCCAACATCACCAGATGACCTGTGTCCAAGGGATGGGCAGGGAGACCTGGGACACAGGGTGCCTGAGGTCAGGAGCTGTGGCAGGAGGAGGAGATGCAGCAGAGGCACCACAACCTGCACCCTGGTGCAGCGTGGCCAGTTCTACCAATTTCACTCCTGCCTGTGACAGATCAATCTAAAGCCCTTATCTGTTGCTTGTTTAATAAATCCTCCACCTCTGTTTTTTCATCTTCTAAGGAGATTCGCACATGGAAGACCCCAGCCCTGTGCTCAGTGGGTGAGATTACCAATGGGAACACAGTGACCGATCTCTGGCAGGGATGCTCATACATTACGATTTCTAGAGGATGTGTTTGCACGGCTGCATAAGCACCAGGTGTAAGGGCAATCTGCAAGACCAGGCTAGGGTCCAAAAGACATTAAGAAGAAGCTGGGGAACATGGGGTGAGCTTTAGAGTCTGTTCAAGGGCTGCTCTTGGTGCAGAAGGCAACTGAATGCATCCATCCATCCATGCATCCA
>NW_010262727.1:0-9479 GCF_000690775.1 Eurypyga helias
TCATCCATGTCACCGACAATGACTCCTCTAGCTACATGGTTGGTGAGATGAAATGTGCCTTTAAAGCATTCTAAAGTAGAAGGGAATTACCTGCAGAACTAGATTAGGGTTTTTATCAATACAAGAAGTTTGTTGTTGGAAGGAAACAGGGCATGACAGGCACTGCAAATCAAAATCAGGAGACTATGCTTTTCAGCTGGCAGCATCCCTGCCATGCTCCATGCATCAAGGGTTTCCTTGCCCGGAAAGTCAGCTGGCTCACTGCCGGCTCCAACTACAGCACCAGACCTCGCACAGGTATCCTAGATCACCAACGTGTTCAGGTACAGCTGAAGATTTAAGCCTAGAGCTTGCACCAGCTGTACAGATGTAGCCTATCTGAATTTACAAATTACATGGGATGGTCTTCACCATACCACAATCAAAAAGGGTGATTTACAATGGAAGTTCTTCACTTAGATAACCCTCTACTATGTATAATTAGGATATCTGTTCCCACAGACACAAAACTCTGAATTTTGTCTCGAGCCAGATGGACAGTGACTTTTGAAGGGGGATGCTTTCCAGATTTTTACAAATCCCGCTTCATATTTTGCATGTAATGTTTCTCTTCTTATCATTTATGTAAAGGTTCCTGCAACATTTAATAACTTTTCCATAGGTATTTGAACCATTCTGCCTATTTTAAGAACTTTACATTACTCGTGTAATTCTGTAGGTAAAGCTAAAATAAATAAATGATTTTTCATTACATTTTACAGGATTTCCAACAATATTTCAACACAGAAAAAAAAGCACCTCTTAAATCCTTTGGTATTTCAAATTGCTAACTTTTCAATGCTGTAATAGGCACGTGTCTGTGGCAAAAGAAAGCCAACAATTCCTCTGCCAAAAAGTTGGAATCAGCGACATGCATAACCAGTTTAAAAGAAAATATAAATTGTTATCTGACATGTAAGATATCTTCCAATTGCAAGCTAGAATTAAAGTGGTGCTTTATATGAATCCCTGTGTATTAGGCTAGTTTTGCCTTTATTTGTGTATGTGTACCCATCTTATTTGCAGATCTGTGAAACAAAACTGCTTAAACAAATGGTTCACAACTGATTAATCCAGCTCAACTAGTACATATTTTATTTCATTTATTTTTAAAAAGGAAAATGCCTTCTGCGTGCCCCAACTACGTTCACCGTAATTTAACAGTAATGTATCCAGGCAGCCTCTAAATCGATGAATCTTTGCTTTTCATCAATTTGCAATCCACCGCTGCTCCCTACCAGCAGCTCCGTGCCATCCATTCGGATCACCCGTTTCCCCGTGCAATCAACAGTCTGCCACCCATCCATAAAAAGCTCTTTGACTTCATGCCACTAAGAGATTATAATTTAGCACTTCTCCCTTAATTAGAAGGGCTGTTAATTTAGGAAGATACTATTGACTTAAAAACTGACACTTTTCAAATAAAACAATAACAGTCCTCTCATTACAGCTTCAATCTATCAGACTGCTGGCCCAGTGTTAGCATTTCATAGTAGTATTTTTCAATGTATGTTTTTCTTGCAGGCTGTTGTGCAAGTGAAAGATCATTCCTCTCTCTACCACTCCCTTAAATGTTCCTCAGTTAAAAGTAAATCGGAAAAATAAACAACAAAAATACAAGTAACAAGGAAAGTAACCACGTGTGCACACAGCAGAACTGCTCATGGAGGATGTGCTTACAGGTCCTAATTTACTGAATGCATAAAAGAAACATTAAAAATAACATTAACTGCTGTCAAGGCAAAAGTTGCCTGTATTTTACTGGGCATTTTCTTTTCTGCTCTCTTTCAATTACAGCATACTAATAAGAGTAGAGAAGTGCTTGAAACAGACTTCTAACCACTGACATACCTCAGATACTCTGAAGGATGCAAAAAGATTCTGACACCAAATACCAGACAAAGAAGCCTTCATAAAAGTTAAAGTATTTATTCAAGAGTTACATATTCCTTTGCTGTTTCTCAAACGTTGTAGGTCCTTCTGCCAAATGAGGCCTAACCTACACTGCAAGATCGATTTATCTTAGCTCTATCAGTTTTGCATCATTAAAATGCAAAGTACATATCCTCTTGCAGGGTTGATAAATCAATTTTTACTAAGATGACTGCTTACACCCTTGGGCTTGTACTCATTCAATTGCATTAGCCAGTGGAACAAATAAATAAACATGTTACAATGTTAACTGGCAAAACCATAATCAATACAATTTAAATTCAGGCAAGAGTTAATTATATCAATCAAAACCTACAAAAAACTAAATTTTAAACAATTTTTCTTATCCAAACAAGTCTGAATTGCACAAAGTAACTGGATAGAACCATTAATTCTTAAATTAGTAAAGGTTGGTTTATCCCAGTGCTATTCTGAATCTAATCATCTCTTTATACACCAACTTTTCTGTGAAAAACGGCCCAAGAACAAGCCTGAAAAGGTGTCAGTGTTACACCTGCAAACCTTTAACCTGGGGTACAGCTATCAGTGCTGCCGGAGCTGGGATCACCGCACGCACAGAACCGCTCAGCCAGCCTTCAGCCTGCCAACGTGGGTAAAGCCCCTCAGCGCAACGCTGCAGGGGGGCTGCCGCTCAGCGCAGGCACCCAGACGTAGCTGCTTCTCCAGGGATGCCGACATCTCTCCCAGCACTGCTGCTGGCACCCACCCAAGCGAGGCAGATGGGAGCCATGTCAAACATAACTCGGGATGCTGCACTCGCAGTTAGCTGCTGCACAGACAACAGCACAACTTACCTCTGCAATGCTATTCCATCAGTCCTTCTCCCTACGAGAAACCCATTTCTTCTCCTAAGGACTGCATTGTCTCACCCTGTACTGCAGGGCATAACAAAATCATTACACCAGAATGACTTGTACAGAGCACAGGGGAAAGGAAAAGAGCAAAGGAGGGGAAATTAATTACTCTCTGCCTCTCCAGAGTCAGGCACTTCTGCCCACGCACACAACTTCAACCCACATGCCATCCTCATCCTCTCTACCAAGAAACTCCATCAGTTGATCCAGTGCTTGCCACTGCCTGGGCTGATGCTGCCCATCTGAAACAGAGGGCATTCATTATCCGTCGCATTTGCCAGCCTAGCACACAGCTACCTTTACCCCAAACCTATGACATCATGTGTTAGCACATGCCATTCTCTCACACTAGCCCTCTTCCTTCCACATCTCTCTACCGATCCACATTAAAGACAGACTAAGCACACCCCAAACCTATGACATGATGTGTTAGCACATGCCATTCTCTCCCACTAGCCATCTTCCTTCCACATCTCTCTGCTGATCCACATTAAAGACAGACTAAGCAGTGCCTAAATTCCACAAGCAGAGTGCTAAATTCAGGACAGATATTCTGGATTTCAAGTAATAAATACTGTGATAAGTCACAGCATAGTACAAATAAATACTCCTGTCCACATCATCACATCATCATACAACACTAGCTCACCACTGCCTGTTGCTTCCTAACACCACCTAACCTAGAAATCAAATTATGTGGTGCTGTCTCGGCAGTTATTTTCCATGTTGCTGATCCAGAAAAGCCTAAACCAACAAACCAAAAACCCCAGCCAAAATATGGCAATGATGAATTACTTGCCTTCTAATTTTGTCAAAATCTTCCTCTAGGAAATGAAATAAGAATTCCCTTGCGCTGTATTGCAAACGGAAATAACATGTTATGAGAGCCCTAAATGAATGCTATGGTACTGCTGAACAAGACAATAAAAGTATTGTGACAAATGCTTTCAGTGCTCCACCATATATACTATTTTCCAGTTATGATTAAAAGCAGAGGCAAGTAAAAAAAATTGCAATATTAATTCTGCTTGACATACATTTCCTGCCAGGCAGCAAACTACTGTTGAAAGAATGCCTGGTGACAGATCTTATAGTCAAATACAAACCAGCCCCACCCAGCAGATCACCCACATCATTAAATACAGTTCTATTATATGTTCCTTGAATATACTTGCAGATCAGATCCATTCAATAAGCAATCTTTTAAATGGTTTAAATTCCAGAAAATAGATAATCTTAACCAGAGTCATCAAGCATTGGTGGTCCCAGTCTATAAAACTCTGTGCTTGTCTACAGCAGGATCTGGGCCTTATACTGTTATTAAATGAAGTATAAATAAGTGCTCACCCTCTTGTAGACAGACATTCAGTATTCGTTAGTGTGCACTATGGGGCAGTGGTACAGCAGCCACTACTTGTGTTACTCGCCTTTTGGGTTTTTTTTTTAACTCTAACTGCCACGTACTGGCAATAGCCTCTTCGTACAATGTAAGCCAGCCACAGCTGCCTTCCAATGCAGGACGTGCAGCCCTCTGACTTAGTTTAGGTCCAGTCACTCCTACGTATGCCATATAAAAGGAGTAAGCAAAATGGCCTCAAAAGTCATCAGCTGTCCAATCTCTCCTTCTGGTACCAGCAATAGTTGAATATGCCAAACACAGAGAAGGGAAATGCACAGGTAGAGGCAGTCAAGTCAATTCATTTTTAACAGCGTTTTTTGTCTTTGGAAAACAGAAGAAAATTTTAACACACTCGTATGTTTATAGGAGAAGTGTGAAAGTATCTGCAGACAGAGTCTAATCAATTTTTCCCCTTATGTGGATATAGCCAAGAGCAATACACACAGTCCCAAACCTCCAGTTCCCTAACACAATAAGGCACGTGAGTTGATACGCACACAGAAGAACATCCCAGAACAAGAAAAACCAAACACCTCTCTCTACTAATACTAAAATATCATATCTACAAATGATGTTTTTTAGGGACGTGAAGCAGTTAAAAGCTTCTGAAAAAGCATTCAGATTTATATTTATAAGACTCTATTAATTCTGTAAAGCTCAGATGATAAGCTCCTGTGAATTATAATGCTTTCTATGCATGCCTTTCATCTGAGTTTCTGGAATTGGTTGGAAAATCTTAATTAGGTCTCAAAACGCTACTGTGAAGAAGGCATATTCTCTCTGCATAGAAGACAAGATGCAGACAAGCTTACGTGATTTGCCAGAGGTCACCAAAAGGCTCTGGTCCTAAAGGGCACTCGGCAGACAGCAGCAGAGCTGCCTACCGCGTCCCTAGTTGCATCTCCTAACCACCACATCACATACTTCTGTCCCTCACATAAATATCTTACTCCTTCTTTGATTTTCAGTCACAGATTGAGTTGGAGCCCACGGATACTGAAGAGTTTTTCCATGGAAGATATATTTCCCATCTGGGGCAGTTGAGTGAACTTCTCTTTAACCTGAACTGGTCTACACAGACACAACTGTTCTTTAAAGCTAAAGCAAACTTTGGCTGGTATAATTAAATGTTGTGCCTGGAAGGCTGCAATGTCTTATAGTATCAAAGGCTTAAAAATCTCATTTTCAGCCCTGCGTGATTACTTAAGTCACTACTATAAAACTACAATGGATAAAATCTCATCTGAAGTTGATTAAATATTTACTGATGTAATGGAAGAGTAGCAAACAATCAATCGACATATTTCTGTAGATATTTACCTCTACTGCAGCTTTCTGTTCTGCAGTGGAGCAAACTGCCAACTTCCTCTAACTTAAGTCCAAAACTCCCTTTTCTCACTGCCAATTGTGTCTTTGAACAAAACATACTCATAAACATTAAACGTGCTTTCATTTGTTTAAAATCAAGACAGTAATTCAATTGGACAGGATTTATGATAGCTGTAATATAGTTGCAAAAGAAAAGCTCTTTTCCATAAATCCCCCCCTGAAACTATAAGGCCAAAAGACGACTGTTTCTTTTAATTGCTATTTCAAGCATATTCAACTTCCTATGAAGACTTCTATCAGTGTGACTAACAGAATATTTGACGAATATGCACTGTGTACCCATAACTAGAACCAGATCCCCTCAGGTACCTCATAAATCCCCACTTTTCAGGGGTGACCAGCACACAACACAGCATAAAACCTTCATGCTCACCAACAGATTTTCAGAAGAGCAGGTTCTGGTGCCAGCAAACCTGAGATGAAAGTGTACTGATCTCCTGAAAAGCTGACATTTACCACAGAACCTGACTGACAGCTCATCTTTGGGGGGGGTGAAGGTGGAAGTGAAAAATCAATTTGACACTGTCAGGATACATTCAACCAGCTTTAAACGTTACCTAAAACAAAGCAAATCATGAGTAATCCATGCTTATCAGTGAGGTGAAGCTAGTGAAGCTGTATATCCAAAATATGACTCATTCATTAGACTGAGATAAGTTTCATTTTTGAACAAGGAATAGACCACTAAAATTATTTCCCTTCCTCTAGCATTTGGTCACACTTTAGGCTACTTATTTAATCACTCCCTGACAATACAAGATGCACTTGCATTTGTATTAGAAATCATTCTCCTGCTTCACACTGCTCATTAATTTGAAACTCATGCATTTGGACCCACCATTTACCATTCAAACAGTACTTGGTGACATGCAGAGACTAAAGAGTTGTCAAACAGAATGACATGCAGTTTTTAAATGTGAACAAAGCAATCAAAGCTTTTATTAAAAAAACAGCCTTGCAAACAGTCTTTGGAAGTTATAACTTCGGGCATAGCTGGCACTGCCAGAAAATAAAAGAACAAAAAAACCATCTGAATGAAAAAACCCCACTTGTAGGTCTGCAAGAGCCGTGATACGCCATGCTCCTACTGATAAAAGGTTGGAAGTAGCCCCCTTGGTACACAGTAAAACTGAGAGGAAAGTGTTTCTCACCCAGTTCTCATTGATGAAAACCCTGAGAAGAAAAGTGAAGACCTGGAGCAAGAAAAAATGTGGTCACCCCATCACTTTCACATACCAATGGCAAGAAAACTGGAGTTGTGACACCAGCACCCCACCACCCTCCTGCTATTGAGGAAAGGGCCACTGCCAGCACCCCGAAATGAGACTCATGCCAAGACAGTGTAATTCCCTTGAAAACAGTTAGGAGATGTTTCAATTTACTGTAGTGCTTAAAGATAAGCCCAATTTAAAAAAAGTCTCAGTATATGAGTGTGTTTGGCCCTAAAGGGCACTGCAAGCTGGAAAAAAAAAAAAAAAGTCATAGCCCTCAGCGTGGGAACAGCTCTCAGGTGAGTATATGGACCCATAATTGAAAACAAATCAGCTGATACTTGGAAAACACACAGAACACACCGATTCCCTGAATCCACTTGCACAACCAGCCAGAGCCCCTTGTTTATCGTTAGTCAGATCACAAGGAAGCTGAAGCTAGGCTGCGTTAATTTTGTATCGTGTTTCTTAATTAAATCTTTCTAGCTACTCAGAACCCAATTTTCTCTTCATAATATGAATCTTTATTGGATGTCTGCAAATAGAACATGGATTCATTTCCATATAAAGAGATCTACACTACTTTTCACTAACAGGGGAAAAAAACCCACACCAACAGAAAACCTCACGTTAACTACCAACCCATCTAATCTTTCACAAACTTTACACACACATCCATAGAAATCATTCATCCAGCTCATGCTGCTACCGGTCAGTCCCCCTCAATAACATACAGGCACTAGTAATGGATACCACTGACATTTCAATCCAGCTCTCCATGGCTGAAGAAACGCTTCATTAAACAGAATGATAAGAATGCCTATCAGGCTGGAAAACAATGGCTTTTGAATTCCTGGTTTTACTTAAACAGGATTGGCATTTTACCACAGATTTTAGCAGATGCTGAAATCACAAGTAATTCTGGAAGAGTGCCCGGGAAAGCAGCAGAATGTCCCACTGAGTCTACCTGAGGCACAAATGCCCTTTTTTGCAGAACAGGGTATTAGTAGCAGCTCTAAGTGCAACACCTTGAGAGGAACCTCTCCTCCTGCTTTCTAACCAGGAAGGAGTCCAGGGGACAACTGGAAAAAAAACGCCTGGTAAAACAGAGCCTGAGTTGAGTGAAGAGTTTGGGGGTTTGGGTTTTTTGTTGTTGCTTTCACCGAGTATTTCAATCTTCATGGTAGCTTCATGGTTTCCTTTCAGTCATAATTATTGCAGCAATGGGTTTTCCTTGGGTCTTCCTAACTAATTTAAGATGTACGCTGGGATTTGCGGATGTACCTCAACAGACGAAGAGTTATGCCTATCCCTGGGTCATCTTAGATAGACAGTCTATTGGGTTGTTTGTACTCAGGTTACTCCTGTTGCACGCAAGTTATCACAATTTCTAATACTCTGTCAGGCATTTAAGTTGTCGCATACGGAGGCTAAAAAAAAAAAAAAAAAATCCGTGAAGTCTTAGAACCTATGCATGTTTTGAACATTTAAGAAAATAAAGGCATTGTTCATTCTGCATATTTTCAAATTTCATTGGGGAAAATAGTTTTTCTTCAATTATTAAAAAAATGTTTACTGGATTTACTCAACTGCTCATCTTGTTTAATTAAAATGTATTTTAGCAATAAAGTGCAAAAATATTAAGAAATTATTGGCTTTAAACAAGGCTGTGTGGTGCGGTCGACACGGTGGAGGGAAGGGCTGCCATCCAGAGGGACCTGGACAGGCTGGAGAGGTGGGCCACTGCCAACCTCATGGAGTTCAACAAGGCCAAGGGCAAGGTCTTGCTATGAAAAAAGGCTGAGAGAGTTGGGCTTGTTCAGCCTGGAGAAGGGAAGGCTCCGGGGAGCCCTTATAGCACCTTCCAGTACCTGACGGGGCTACAAGGAAGCGGGGGGGGGACTTTTTACAAGGGCCTGTAGTGACAGGACAAGGGGCAATGGGTTTAAATTGAAAGTGGGGGGGTTTAGATTAGAGATCAGGAAGAAGTTCTTCCCAGAGAGGGTGGGGAGGCACTGGAACAGGTTGCCCAGAGAAGCTGTGGATGCCCCATCCCTGGGAGTGTCCAAGGCCAGGCTGGATGAGGCTTGGAGCAACCTGGTCTAGTGGAAGGGGTCCCTGCCCATGGCAGGGGGGTTGGAACTGGATGATCTTTAAGGTCCCTTCCAACCCAAACCATTCTATGATTCTATTTACCTTTCATAATACATACAATTAAATTTTAAGCTAAAAAGCAGAAAGCTTTGCATATACTGTTTCAAAAGGTAATCTACACAATTAAAAAAAAAAAAAAGAGGGAAGACAGGTTTCTTTTCCAGGCATTGCCTGTTAACAGCTTGAAAACTAAATACATGTTGTGGAATTCTAGCAACTACATGACTCAATTGCTAAAATGACTGCAATGCCATTCAATAATTTGATTGTCTGGAGCAACAGCTGTTAGATACTGAATGGTTCTGAAAACATGGCACTTGTTTAACCAGGAACCAATAGCTTCTCAAAATGTCACCAATTATTTATGGGGGAAGAGTTATGTTTTAAGAGATCTTGACAAACCTAATGTCTCGACTTCTAAAGCTCGAGTCATACAAGAATTAGCTTATGATTATGATGCTAAGTCATCTTAGCAGGAAT
>NW_010262728.1:0-1513 GCF_000690775.1 Eurypyga helias
CTCGCAGCCGGGGACGTTGTGAGTGACGGCCGTGGCATGGAGAAGAGCGGCCACCAACGTGCTGAGGACGACTCCCACGTTGACGACGCAGCAAGTCTTTACCTGTGCGGGGTCACCTCGCGTCACCAGCTCCGTCCCTTCTGCCAGGAGCCGTGCGGGTGACAGCGTGACACCCACCCACTCGGAGACCCCTGCAAGATGCCACCGAGCTGAGGGAGAGGCTGCTTGGGGCTTTCTGTTTGAGCTGGCTGAGCATCTCCAACCTGGATTATTCAACTCCTGGAGAAGCCCCCAGGGCTGCCACCCTCCGTAATATTCTCCCCGTCATCCAAGAGTGACTCCACCAGGCCCCACGTGTCTCGTGGAGGCTCTGAAGCACAAAGGATCGCCCACCCTTTGGTCAACGGGGGGAGAGCTGGGCACCTCCCGGGGGTGAGACAAGCTGTAGGTGCCTCACTGCAGCCCCCCAAGCTGTGGGGGGAGGGTCCCACCGGCTGCTGGAAGGGGCAGGAGCCTCAGGAGCAATGGGGGAATGTTTTATTCCCCCCAACCTGGCCATAGGGAACCCCCTTACCAGTAGGATGTTATCTCTTCTTTCGCTTTCCACCAGCAAAGAGCCTGAGACCAGGAGCTGCTCAGAACACAGGGAGGAGGGGGTCAGCAGCAAAGCACCCCTGCCCAGCACCCATCCTGCCCATCCCAGCACCCCTCGGCTGCGAATGGGCGTGCACACCCCCCCTCCTTCCACTCCAGAGGGGACAGCCCGAAGATGTGGGTGGAAGAGGAGGTGACGAGGGGATCTGGTCCCCGATCCGCTGAGATCCCGCTGGCCTTGCCGGCGGCGAGGGGAGGTATTCCTGCTCACCAGGAGTCCGAGCCAGAAGAGGATGCCGCTGGCCACAGGAATGGAAGGGTTCCTGTACTCTGACGCCGTCAGGATGATCCCAAAGCAGATGTGGATGATCCCGGTGAAGATGTGGATGGTCTGGGGAAGGACAAGGGAGAGGAATTCCCACCCCCCAGGTCATTCTTGACCCAAAGCAATGCCAGTCTTCCAGCACTGGCAAAGGATGGGATCAGCCTTGCTGTTAGCGGCGTCCCACCCCGATCCCTCCGTCACATCGCGTCCTGGCTGCGTCCCACGGCACCGAGGAGGGACTCGGGATGGCTGGCCAAGCGCCGTGGCATGAGCCGGTCCAAACATTACCTCTGCCCCCCTCAAGGAGAACCTCAAGCAGGATCCTGGGGATCCTCGTCCCCCCACTTCGCCCCCGAGGTGCCCCCGGGACGCCGCGTCTCACCCCCAGCGCTTTGGGTTGAGCCTTCCTGAAGCCTCTGACTTGGAAGGACGCCACGGCGGGCGCGGGCAGGCTGGAGCCGGAGGCCAGCTGGGCTGCACGGGGGTCGGTGGCCGGGATGACCTCCGTGATGATCCTCACGCCCCCGCTGTCGGTCACCGCGGTGGCTGCCATGGCCTGCGGGCAGAGCGGGGCTGGGGGAGCCAGGGAAGCTC
>NW_010262728.1:1906-3360 GCF_000690775.1 Eurypyga helias
GTACCGGTCTCTATCGGATGCTGTGCTCTGGCAGCATTGCCGTGTGCCAGCCCTGGCAGGATCCTAACGAGGGGCTCGTTAGGGCCACTACGGGATGGCCAGCCCTGGAAATTTCCCTTCCAGGAAAAAGATGGAATGGAACAGGACATGGGACAAAGATTATAAACCTCTGAAGTCTATAAATTCCCAAGGAAATTCCTTTATTGCCTTTTGATTTTCCTGGGATTCTCCTTCCTCTGTTCCCTGTGAGGACAAGCCCACCCACCGGAGCCAGCAGCACGGCCTGCGGTGCCAGACGGCTCCGGCACGGCTCCGGCGGGAGCCGAAGGGAAAGGAGATGCGGTTGTTTCCGATAGGAAATGAGAGCCGAGCCTGGGAACGGAGCCACCGCACATGGCGAGGGGCTCCCGAGGGGCAGGGGTTGGGGGCCCCTTCCTCCCTTGGAGGCTGTGAATGTCTGACCGCTGCCCCAGGCTTCTCCTGAGCTATTTTTTATGGAATGGGAATATTTAGGTACAGGAGTGCGACATCTCCAAGCTTGGCCACAGGCATCACCAGTGTGAGGGACCGCAGCCCCCAAAGCCCTCCCCGAGCCTCCCACCGCAGACCCAGGGAGCGCCGAGACCCCGCTCCAGCTGAGGATTTTAAGGAGCAGGTGGAACTTTTGGAAGCGCCTTTCCCTTTCCTTTGGCCCTAGAGGGAGCTGAGGCTCCTGGTTTGGAGACATACCACTTCCAGAGCTGGGGCCGGCAGCGGGGTACCATCCCCAGCGAGGGGTGAACAGCAGCAGCACCCCCCAACCCGGGCTGCCCTGTCACGGCATGGGATCAGGGATACCCTGCCATGGGATCCCTGCCATGGGATCAGGGAGACCAGACCCAGGCGCGGGTCGTGGAAAACGGCCGCATCTGCCAGGAGAGCAGAGGGATGAGCAGCACAGCCACGGCCTTGGCTCTAGAATTTGCAGAGGCACTGGAGCAAATGGTATCCCTGCAGACGCTGTTGTTTCTCCAGGGACTTTTCCAAAGGCTTTCTCTTCATCCCTGGGAAGCCAGGGGACTGGGTGATGGGCACGAGCCTGGGAGCAGGATGGTGCCGCAGAGGAGGGAGCGGGATGCCTGGCTGCCGGGTCTCACCTCTCCCCTTTCCCATTTTGGGTCCAGACCATTTCCCGAGCTCCTTGCCCGTTGGCTGAGGAAAGGGAACACAGTCGGTCCGTGCCCTCCCCACGCTCAGGGAGGGATTTTGGCTAAAATAAATGCTTGGAAAAGAGCTCACAGGAGAGCTCCGGCCAGCGAGGAGCTGCGACCGGCTCGCATCTGGGCTGGGCTTCCAGAGGAGGAGCGGGCAGGGGTCCCTGGGCACCGCAGCCCCCCCTGCATCCCCCATCCGGGTGCGGAAAGCTGCCTGCGTGCTGGGAAGGAGCTGCACGCCGGCGTTCCTCCATCCCGCCG
>NW_010262728.1:3416-4887 GCF_000690775.1 Eurypyga helias
GGGCCTCATAAAGGGCTGCAACTGGCAGCACGGCTTTCCAGGAAAAACACGGAGATGGAGGAGTTTCAACCTCTTCGTCGCGCTCCCGACGCCTCTCGGCCTTTTCATTTCTGCCGGTAAGGCCGTGTCTCTCGGGAGGCAGAGCCTTTCTCCACACCCCAACGCTAACGAGTCCGGCGCTGGCTGGGATCTCATTCCAACCCCCGAGGGATAAGGAACACTTTAGCACCCGTGGAAATCCTGGGATCCCTTCTTTAGCCTTTAAACACGCGGGGTATCCTCCAGCAAAAGCAATGGCTCGTGTTCCCGGCCAAAACCCCCCCTGGTTACGCTGGATTTCCTCCCAAATCCGCCTTTTCAGATTCCTAAAGCATTCCTGAAGTGGCAGCCTGTCAGCCAGGAACAGCCGTGACTGCCCTCGGCAGCCAGACCCCAGCAGCCCCTTCCCGAGCGAGGTATCCGTGGAAAAAGCGCTTTTCCCTTCCTAAACAAACGCAGATCCAGCTGGGGATGGCGGAAGCCCAAGGTAGGATGTTAATGATTTATTTTGGAAGCAGATGCCAGAGGAGGTGAAGCTTTTAAGCCTCTGGCCGAGCAGATGCGGGGAAGCGGGAAGCGGTGGAGCCTTCCAGCCCTTGATTTGTAGGAATTCCTGGCTTTGCGGATACACACAACACGTCCTTTGGATTTTAGCTGGGTGTTTAGGTTGGATTTTGCCCTCCCAACAGCTGGAATTCTTTTCCTCGTGGATTATTCTCCTTAAATCTCCAGGAATGGCTCATGCAGGGGCTGGTGCCGGGCGAGACGTCTGCCCCACATCCCCTCCCACCAGCACAGGAGGGATTTGGAACGGGAAATCCTTTTCCAACTGGGCTGGTTTTGGTGGGGACGGAGTTAATTTGCTTCCCAGTGGCTGGTACAAGGCCGTGTTTGGGATATGGATTTGTGCTGAGTGTGGATAACGCTGCTGGTTTGAGTTGTTCCTGAGGAATGTTGGTACCAACTCAAGGACTTTTCCGGCTTCTGGTAGCGCCCACATTCCCAAATTCTTCCCTACACTACAGGCGGAGGGGACACAGCCCCGACAGCTGACCCAAACTCACCAAAGGGACATTTCACACCATCAGACTTCAAAATTGGGGGTGGGACGGGGGCTGTCTCACTCCTGGGGCTCGCTCCGGGTCTGGTGCCGTCACCCTCCGGCTTCCGCTCCTCGGGACCTGGCTGGGCATCGGGGGACGAGCAATTGTATCATTTGGCTTATTTTCCATTATTTTCATTGCATATTAGTAGTAGTAGTCCCATTTTCATTACATATTAGTAGTATTAGCATCATTTTCATTACTTATTAGTAGTAATATTATTATTATTAGCATTATTATTTTATTAATTTCTCTCTGATTATTACATTTTTCTTATCTCAACCCACAAATTTCCTTCTCTTTCCATCCAACTCTCCTTCTCTGCTGGA
>NW_010262728.1:4922-6178 GCF_000690775.1 Eurypyga helias
CTGGAGGAGGAGGGAGGTGAGCGAGCAGCCGGGCACTTCCTGATTGCTGGCTGGGATTAACCCACAACACCAACCCCCCCCAAAAAAGTAATGCTTTTTTGGGTTTCTTTCCAAAGAAAATAGATTGCAATGGAGAAATGTTTTCCAGGGAAAGTCGCTGCTTCCTGTGAAAAACTTTATATCCCCATAAAACCAAAAAACCAACATTTTGCTTTGCCTCCAACTGTTTCTGGTTCTCAGGGGGCTGTTGTGATACTGGTTCTGGATGGAAAAGCCACATTTCTGGGACAGACTCCTGTTTTTTGGAGTTTTTTTGTAAAGCAGCTGGCTTTTATCCAGCATCCCCCGGAGACACAGCAGCTCCCAGGCGGTGACGGTGCCAACCCATGAGCTTTCACTGCAGAGAAACCCTCAGGGCTGTAATCCCAGGACTGTCGGCTGTGTCGCCCACTGCTCTGTGTCCCAAAAATCCCTGGAGGGAGCCTCCTCCGAGGGTGTTAAACACCGAGTTATCCATCCTGGCTGCGGAAGCCTGGAGCAGGCAGAGGCTTGCAGAGCATGCCTGCCTGCCGGGGTTGTCCTTACCTTTCCGTGGTGCAGGGCTGGTGGAGGTGGCTGCTCCAGCACTGGTGGGAATGTTCCTTCTCCTTGGCACCTTTGGGAATCTAGCTGCCCCAGGGAGACGCAACAGGGAGGGAAATTTATCGGGAGAAGGGAGCTCAAACCGCAACTGGAGCAGGGAAAAGGGGCACGTGGCACGCACAGAGCCGGCGCCTGTGCCAGCTCTCCCTGAAACCCCCCTGGAATCCCCCAAAAGGCTTTTGGGCAGGAGGGCATCAGTGGGGGATGGGGGTGTCCATCATCACCTTCCCGCTGCGCTCCAGCCTTTCATCCCTTCGCTCCTGGTAAAACTCCTGAGGCTGCCAAGAAGCTCCAGCGCATCCCAAGGCTTCACTGAGACATCACGGGGATTTGGCAGGGAGGGAAGCTCTGCCCCAAACCAGGGCACCAGCAAACCCCCCAAAGCCACCCCCCCACCCCCCCCCCGCCCCATTTAGCCCTTTGTGGGACCAAGGTGCACCCCCGGCACGTGTCCGGATCCCGCTTCCCACCCCAACCCTCTCCCAAGGCGCAGAGCCCATGGACGGGGCGGCATCATCCAGCCACCCTCTGCTTTACTGCGGATGCTCCAAGGGAAAGCCACACACAGGGTCCAGGCGTGTCCCCCCCACCCCCAAATTCATCCCCACGTGTGT
>NW_010262729.1:0-2395 GCF_000690775.1 Eurypyga helias
CAACCAGGCAGCCCCCCAGGCCAAAGAGAAAGGGGTTCGCTGCCCCTTCCCTAGCTGGGGTCCCATAACCTGGCTCCTCTTCCAGCCCAGCCCTGGGGGTCCTGCCCCACCTCCCGCTCTGCCTGCCCTTCACGCCCAGCCTTACGTTCGCAGGACGCGGCGCATTCCTTCGGGTGCTGCCCGCAGACCGTTGTGCAGTTGATGCAATTTTTCAGGAGCTCGTCGTAGTAGAAGCCAGCTTTCCTGTTGCAATCCATGGACTCTGCGAGAGGGGGACAGACACGGTGTCCTGGGTGTCCTCCTCTCCTGTCATTTGCGCACAAGGGTCCCAAACCGCTGCCCTCCCACCGCCCCCGGCGCCTGCGTTTGTGCCAGGACGAGCCCGCGGCCGCTCCAAACAAGCTCTCGGCTCCGATGGGCGCCGGGTGAGACCTGCACGCTGCCGTAAGCGCTGACGACCTCTCTAAGGCTGGCAGGGTGACAGGTCCGCAGGCTCTGTGATGGTTTTTGGCCATAGGATGAATACTGGGGAAAGGCATCCGCTGGCAGCTGCGCGGGGAGGGAGGGTGCGCAGCGGCGGGGAGCTCCCGGTTGCTGCTCTTGGAGCTGCTGCCGCCCCAGGGCTTGCCCGGCTTTTTGGGACACACCAAAACCTGCCTGAGCACTGGCTCGGGTCACCGGGGATGGCACCTGGCATCTCCTGTGCTCAACCAGGAGACGTGACTTGTCGCCGCATGCAGCCGTGGCGCAGGGCTGGGTCCCCTGTGCACTAGGACAGGGTGCAGCGGCTCCGGACCGTGGCTCCCCGGTGAGGGAAGGGGCCTTGCACGGGGTTGTGTGCAGGCTTTGGGTGCAAAGTGCGTCTCTCTTCCTCTTCCTCACCTGTTATCGCTGCACCTCGGCGCCTGCCCCGGCACAGGGCTCCCGGTACAGCCTTGCAAACATCCAGCTCGAGTTTATCATTACCCACCAACTGAACCCAATGTATCCCGAGGCTCTGCCGACGGAGGGTGGGGTGTCACCCGCGGGGGATATGTATGTCGATGGAGCTCTGTGACCCCCAGAAAGGAGCAGTACAGAGACACAGACAACCTGACCCTGGTCCGTGCTGAGCTGTTGCCAGACCCAACCCATCGCCGGGAAGCTGTCCCGTTCCCCAGCGCTTTTGGCTGGAAGGTCTGAATTGGCTTGGAGCCAGCCTCGCGGTTCATCCCAGGGCCTGATCTCCCCTCCCAGCTTCTCCCCGTCCGCTGGGTCCGAGGACAGCCCCGCGGTGCTCGCGACCGGCCGCCGGCACTCACCGCACAGGGCAGCACACCTCCTCGCCGTGGGCCGGCCGCATACGAGGCTGCAGGGGATGCACTGGCAAACGAGGGTGTCCCAGTACTGCTGGTCGGTGCAGTTGTTCATGGCATCCCACCCGCCGCGCGTCCCATCCATGGCTGCAGAACGGGAGGTGAGTAGGGGCGGAGTGGCCACCTTGTCCCTTTGCTGGGGCTGGGACCCCTTGCAAGGGGGGTGCCCGGCTGTGCCCCCGCCCTCTCTGGTCCTAGGCTTGGGCAAGAGCATCGGCAAAACCTGCTTCAGGCTCAGCAAACTCTCCAAACCCTCCGTGAGCACGTCCCGCGCGGGACCCTGGGGACGGGCAGGGAGAGCACCCTGGCACATCGGTGTCCCCGTGCTGTGCCCCGAGGGGCTGGGATGCACATAGCTGCCCCGGGGAGCAAGAGCAGTGGGAACTGCTCCTGCCTTCATGTCCTTTTCCAAAAATAACAGAAGTATGACCCGAATGCCCCCTGGTAATGCCTTTTGAAACAAGTTTTAATTCTGGAAACTTCTGAATTCCTCTGTAGCGTCGGGGTGGTTCGTGCCACCCCATGCGTAATTTCTGACACCTCCCTTCGGTGGTCTGGCATCATAATGAAACCCAATTCTGATGTGTAAAACTCCCCTGAGCAGCAGGAAGGACGTGTGTCTGGGAGAGCTTTAGTCACCGGTGTAACCGGCGGCAGGTGGGACGCCGGGGGGTGGACACGCTCTTGTCCCTGCCAGGAGCAAGCAGTCCCATCCTCCTCTGCCACGGGGCGCCCTGGGCCTGTGTGGGCTGGCTGTGATGCCAAAGGCACGGAGCGAGGCATCGGTACCTCAGCAGTACACAAATCTGCCCAAACCCTTACAGTTTGAAGAATTAGCTTGCAAACGAGCATTTGCTTGTTAGCAGCTACAATAGTTGTGCATGACCCCGACTTTGGGCGCTCCCTATCCGCCTGCAGCCTCACCCATGTCACCGCAGGGTTTGGCCTCGGAGGTGACCCAGGGCTCAGTCCCTGGCCCTGCTGACCCCCCACGGCTCAGCAGTGCCGGACCGCGCCGGACCGCACGTGGGGTCTGCGGC
>NW_010262730.1:0-237 GCF_000690775.1 Eurypyga helias
TCCTACTCTTCCTTCACGTGCTGCTGGCATCATTTGTTTTCCCTTCTTCCTCATTTACAGCCTGCTCAGCCCGAATTGTCCTGGAGCCCGGCCAGGCAGGGGGGTGCCCCCAGGGCGGCCAGAGCTGCTCCCACATCTCCCCCATCCCATGCCAAGGCGGCGGGACGCGCTGGGTGCTCCCTCGCCTCTGCTCGCTGCGTGCCTGGCTGCTCGGCATCGCCTCCAAACTCCCCGGTC
>NW_010262731.1:0-1659 GCF_000690775.1 Eurypyga helias
CTTTTCCAAACTTAGTGATCCTGTGCATTTCTGTGTATGTCATTATATAAACTAGGGGGAAAGCCGGGTGGGGGCTGCTCCTTGGTAACTTGCTGGGCATCAGTTAGCATGTGGTGAGCAATTGCATTTTACATCACTTATTTTTTATATTATTTTATCATTAATATTGTTATTTCCTCTTCCTTTTCTGTCCTATTAAACTGTCATCATCTCAGTATATGCCTTTATTTTTTTTTTTCCCCGTTTCTTCCCCCATCCCACTGGGAAGTGATTGTGGGAGGGCAGGGTGAGAAAAGACCTGTGTGGTGTTTAGCTGCCTGCCAGGTTAAACCGCAACAATATGCTACAAGATCAAGCTTTTATAAAAAAAAATTAGAGTTAAACTCAAAAAAAGGAACACATAAACATACCCCCACAGACTTCAGTTCCCTAAGATGTTTTGGTCCCTGTGTACTAGTCCTGTTTCCCTTGAAGTCCTAAACAGAAATTAGGGTCTTGAATGTTTTGGAGCATGTGGCCACAAGCCAACAATAAATACGGTAGATTTTTAAATCTTCTATAGAGGATCCTCAAGCAATTAAAACAATGTGTAAAGAAAGCTAAAGATCTGTTTTTTCATTGTCTCTGGAATCTTTTTTGGTGATTGATGTTCCATTTCTCAGGCAAGATTTTTGTCTTCAGACTTTCTACTCCTCTTTGATTTCTTTACTTCAGCTTTGCCCTTTCTTGTTTTTTTATTGCATTGAGGACCATTAGACTGGACTATAATTTTCCTGAGGCATTCTATCACTACATTTTCCATTGTATAAACCAGACACAAACCATGTTAAAATATGGCTAGACCTAGCTGTTCCAAGTATTCATAACTCACATATAAAGATAGTAAAGCTGTCTTTAGGAGCTGGACAATAATTAGTAGAACTCATCTGTAAAGGCAGATTTTCAACAGGTAATACTTTCCCCTGCTTTGTGTGGTTCCTCTTTGATATGTTCCCTATAGTTTTAATCCGGCATTTATTCTATGTTTGTTTTTTATTTTCTTTCCTGCAGAATTTAATATTTTGTGTCTATCTTCACTTATATTTTTGCATTTTCTAATTTCTGACGTCCCCCCCAAAAAATTCATTCAGTTCTGTGAGGAAAAAAACATGTATCCCGTTTTTCTCTTGTGACCTTGTTTTCCTCCAGTTCTGAGCTGGAATTTCCTCCTCCATTACATACAATTCTTGGGTGATAATTAGCTCCTGTATAAAAATTGTGGCCACTCCCTTTCTGAAAGCCTTCCTTTTCTTCTATTCTCTTAGGTAGTAACAAAGTAAATGAAGTAAAAGTTCACGTCTTCATTTCTGCGTGTCAATGGACTCTCCTTAAATGAGTGATTCAAACTGCTGCTCTCAGTCTTGGCATGATATGAAACACTTGATGATAAAATCTGTGATAGCATCACTTAGAATTATAGAATCTTTTAGACTGGAAAAGACCTTTAAGATCAAAAAGTCCAGCTATTAAAATAACACTGCTAAATCCACCATGTTCTCCAGAATCTTGTCCAAATGCCTCATAAATGCCTCCAGGGACAGTGACTCCACTACCTCCCCGGGCAGCCTGCTCCAAAGGTTCATAAGCCTTTTGGTGAAAATTTCCCTAATATCCAAACTA
>NW_010262732.1:0-226 GCF_000690775.1 Eurypyga helias
GCAGGTGTGACAAGGTCCTGGCACGGTGACAACACCATCGCACGGGTGACAAAGCCACTGTACAGTGACATAGACCCAGCTGGCACGGGGACAGCACCATCGCACGGTGACAGAGCCAGTGTACAGTGACACAGACCTGGCACGGTGACATGGACCTGGCATGGTGACAGAGCCATGGCACAGTGACACGGACCCAGCATGGTAACACAGACCTGGCATGGTGACA